>NW_007735748.1:0-1776 GCF_000696425.1 Galeopterus variegatus | reverse complement strand
CTCAGCCAGTGAGCGGCCAGTCTGTATGTGGGATCCGAACCCTCGGTGGGAGCGCCACCGCTCTTCCCAAGCGGCACACTGTAGCAGTGCACCACCGGGCCGGCCCCCTAAAGCTGATATCCTTAATAGTGAGAAACTAAAAGTTTTCCCACAAAATCAGGAATAATACAATAATGTACCTTCTCACCACTCCTTTCAATATCACACTGGAAGTATTGGCTTGTGTAATAACACAATAAAATAAAATAAAATGTATAAAGATTGGAAAGAATTAAATTAAATTGTGTTTGTTTCCAGGTGACATGATGATCTATGTAGAAAAAAAAAAGATAAAAACAACAATAAAATCCCACTTGGAATTAGTAATTGATCTTAGCAAGATTACAGAAAACATAGTTAATATACTAAAGTCATCCTCTTTTCTATATACCAATGATGATCAAGTTAATTTTGAAATGAAAAACACAACATTATTTACATTAGCACCCAAAAAATAAAATTGCAAGTCTTTAGAAGTTAATGTTTAGAATACTTAAAGAATTCCCATAACTCAACAACAACAAAAACAAAGAAGATAACCTCCTTAAAAACTGGGCAAATGACTGGGATAGACATTACTCCAAAGATGATATTCAAATGGTTAACAAGCTTGTGCAAAGATGCCTAACGTCATTAATCATTAGAAAAATGAAAATCAAAACCTCAATGAGACATCACTTTACACCAAATAGAAAATAACAAGTGTTGGTGAAATTAGAACATTTGTACAATGTTCATAAAAATATAAAATGGTGTAGCCACCATGGAAAAGAGTAGAATGGCTTCTCAAAAAGTTAAAAATAGAATTACCATAGTATCTATAAATATAACTTCTATGTATAAGGGTACTTCAAATCATTCATTAAAAAATAGAAGTAAACTATAATATGAATCTTTTCATGAACTTTTGAAGTGCCCTTGTATATATCCAAACTAATTGGTAGCATGATCTCAAAAATATATTTGCACACCCATGTTCATCACATCATTACTCACACAGCCAAGAGAAGAAATCTAAATGTCAGTTGATGAAAGAACAGATGAGCAAAATGTGGTATATACACACACAAGAATATTAGTTCATCTTGAATACAAAGAAAATCCTGACAAATGTGACAACATGAAAATGTGAGGATGTTAGAGTGAGCAAGACTGACGCCATGACGGGACCTAGAAAACTGCTTAGGCTTTAGAAAATTTTTTAAAAGACAGCGTTTTCTATTCTCTTTCCTCCAACCCTCTAACTTACCTTTCTTGCTAAGCAGGAAAACAACGCTGCTGAAAGCTAATCAGTGCCTTGAAAAACTAACAATTCTTCTTTAAAATTTGCAGAACTCTGAGAAAAAGCTGAGCAGAGGCACCAACAAGGAAACACACGACTGACTATGAGAAAACAGCTTGCTGGACTGTGCAAAAAGGGGGGGGGGGGCTGGCTCTCTGCTAAAACTTCCCACCGTTCACTCCCTCACCTCCTCCCCAAAACCCCTTTGGTAAATCTGAGCCTTTGAGAAGCGTTTGCCGACCATCTCCTCAGGTCACTGGTGTTCCTCAGTAAAGCTCTCGTTCCTTTTCACCAACATTTGACTTTTGAGTATGTTGTTTCTGTTTAGTGGAAGGCAGCCAGACTTGGGTTTGGTTAACAAAAACAATTTTTAAACTAAAACAAGCAACTCCCAAAATGACAATTGTTGGTTCCTCGCCACCGGGGACCAACAACACAGGGCGGGAAGGGACCCC
>NW_007735747.1:60989-73903 GCF_000696425.1 Galeopterus variegatus | reverse complement strand
TTGTTGTCATATACTCTTAACGTTTTTATTCTGAGAATAACAAGCTTGAAATGTTTCCCTTCAACATATTGAACTGATGCTTAAAACTTTGTGTTATCAAGCAAAATCACTATTTTAATGTGGTTTTATATCATAATCCGTGTGCTGCATTGTGCATGGAGCATAGCATATTCTTGGTGTTAGTATTTCATGATTAAGCAATAAAATGCCAGCTGTCCTGAACCAAAATAGCTTCTCTATGTTGGTGATACCATTACGTCTCATTGAGTTTTACTTTTCTGAGTTCTTGCTGTGTAAATATTATTCTTATTTTCCCATTAATCCTGTCTTACTCCCTTAGATAATTTTTCCTCGGTATCTTTCTTCCCAACATGTTTTGTAGTCTTCTCTTGGACTTCTGTGTTCTTGTTTGTGGGCTGTTCATGTGGAAAGCCTTTTTTCTCCCACTCCTTTCATTCATGAAGTATTTATTGAGATTCCTCTGTTTTCTGGTCACTAGAATTAGTCGGGCAAAACAAAACTGATTATTCCATATTCCATGACCAAAAGGAGTGCTTATTCTCATGGGAAAAACAGATTATTGTACTGTGGAATGATGAGAGTTATGATAGGGATGGCCCAGGGAGAGCAGAACCACAAAAATAGAAGCAATACTGGTTTATGAAACGTCCAGGGCATATTGTATATATACCAAGTGAAAATGATAATCTGTTTTGTTATACAAGGAACAGAAGATTCAAGCCTAAGACTTCTGCCATTAGACAAGTGAACTCTGGGCATCAGGTTCCTAACATGTAAAACAAAAATTCTGAATAAGATCAAAGTTTCTCAAACTGTGCTTAATAGGATATTAGTAAACAACATACAAATACAAAGCTCCGTAGTCCAAACCATTTATGTGTTATTGAGTTAAACAAAATTAAATACCTTTCCTTGTTGTTAGATTTCTCAGTTTTTAATAGATTATAAGTTATAAATCTTTAAGAAAGTAATAGAATGTACTTCTTCCCACATATTTTTTCCATCATGGAATTCTCTTTGTGCACTTATCAATTGAGTTAGACTGCCAGTAGCAATCTCAAGAAATAGTAAATTAAACAGTGCAAACATTTAACTCTTGATTTAGGTGTCTGATCCAGTGTGAGTTTATTTTTCTATATGGTATGAGGTAAGGGTCAAAGTTTTTTTTCCATAATGCTTTCCAGTTTTGCCAGCACCTTTTGTTGAAAAATTATTCTTTCATTGTATTATCTTGTTATCTCTGTTGAAAATTAATTGACCATAGGGCTGGCGGGTTAGCTCAGTTGGTTAGAGCATAGTGCTGTTAACACCTAGGTCAAAGGTTTGGATCCTCTTACTGGCCAGCAGACAAAAAAAAAAAAAAATTGACTGTATATGAGGGTACTTCAAAATGTTCGTGGAGAAGTAGAATTAAAAGATAATACTAGTCTTTCTATGAACTTTTTGAAATACCCTTATCTGTGAAGATCAATTTCTGAGCTCTTTACACTGTTCCACTGATTTTTATCTTCATGTCAATCACTTACCATCTTGATTACGATATCCTTAAAATAAATTTTGATATTGGGTAGTGGAAGTCTTCCGGTTTTGTTCTGTTTCAAATTGTTTGGGCTATTCTAGATTTTTTGCATATAAGTTGAAAATTTTAAAACCAGCATGTTAATTTTTACAAAGCTGTCTAGGATTTTGGTTGGGATTGTGTTGAAACTATAGATCAATTTGAAGGGAATTGACATCTTAACAATGTGGAAACTTTTAAGCCATGAATATGGCGTATCTTTGCTATGGTTTAAATGTCTCCACCAGAACTCCTGTTGAAATTGAATTGCCACCGTTAACAGTGTTGGGAGGTGATTAGATCATGAGGTCTCTGCCCTCATGAACAGATTAATGCCATTATTTCAGAGTGTGTTAGTTATTGTGGGAGTGGGCTCCTGATTAAAGGATAATAAGTTCAGTCCACACGTTGTCTCTCTGACTTGTGCATTCACTTCCACCTTCTGCCATGGGATTACTCTTGCTAGATGATAGCACCATGCTCTTGTTCTTTCCAGCCTCCAGAATTGTGAGATTTATAAACTAATTTTTTTGTAAATTGCCTGGTCTTTGGTATTCTATAATAGCAACAGAAAACTAAGGAAGTCTTTCTATTTAACTCTTCTTTAATTTTTCTTAGTAATGTTTTATAGTTTTTAGTGAACAGTTCTTACACACCTTCTTGAACACCTTCTGTTTGTTAACTAAATATTTCATAATTCTTGATGCTGTTTTAAATGTTTTTTTTTTTTTTTCTTTTTTCCGTGTCCGGCAACGGATCGCAACCCTCAGTGTCGCCCCCATACTGGACCGGGGACCGGCAACGGGATCGCAACCCTCGGCGTTGCCCCCGCGCCTCACTCAGCCAGTGAGCGGGAACCGGTCTGTATGTGGGATCCGAACCCTTGACGGGAGCGCCGCCGCGCTTCCCAAGCAGCGCACTAGCACAGTGCGCCACCGGGCCGGCCCTGTTTTAAATGTTTTAAATTTTCATATCTGGTTCATGTCTAATATATAAAACTGGTTTTTGTGTATATTATATAAAACTTGGTGTTTGTATACTGATCTTGTGTCATGCAGCCTTGCTAAACTAAGTTATTAGTTGTAGCAGCTTTTTTGTACAATCTGATTTGTATAGTATGCCATTCATCAATAATGAGAATTTAATGTTTTCTTTTCCAAACTAGACTTTTTTCTTTTACCTTACTGAATTGACTATAATTTCTAGTACAGTGTTAAATAGATGTGATACAGCTTTCCCTTGTTTTTGTTGTTAGGGGGTAAACAATTAGCCTTTCACCATTAAGCACAATGTTAGCTATAGGTTTCATTGATGTGATTTATTAGCACGGGGTTATTGTATTGTCCTTTTTATATTGTTGGATTCAATTTGCTAGACTGTTAAAAATTTTTACATCTGAGTGATATTGATCCGTAGTGTGTGTGTGTTTGTTTTGGGTTTTGGTTTTTTTTTTGGGTAGGTCTTTGCCAGAATTTGGTATCACACTAGTGCTGTCCTTAAAGAATGAGTTGAGAAGTATTGCTTCCTTCAATACTTCAAATTTCTGGAAGAGTTTGTGTAGAACTGGTATTATTTCCTCCTTAAATGTTTGGTACAATTGACAAGTGAAGCTATCTGGGCCTGGAATTTTCTTTTGGGGTGGTTTTTAATTAAAATTTCAATTTTATTAATAGATAAAAGGCTACTCAAGTTATTTATTTATTTTTGAGTGAACACTATTAGTTTGTGTGTTTTACGAAACATTTCCGTTTGTCCATTTCATCTAAGTTGAATTTGTTGACATAAATTTGTTCATATTATTTCCTAGTTATCTTTTTGATGTTTGTATTAGTTACCTCTTACTATGTTAACAAATTACCATAAACTTAGCGGCTTAAAATAACATGTATTTTTTCAGTTCCTGTGGTTGAGGAATCTGGCATAGCTAAGCTTGGTCCTCTGCTTCAGGGACTCTTACAAGACTATACGTAACGTGTTAACCAGGGCTGGGGTCTCATTTGGAGGACCAATTGAGCAAGAATCTGCTTCCAAGCTCACATGGTTGTTGGCAGTATCCAGTTCCTTTTGGGTTGTTGAACTGAGGATCTCTATTTCGTGTTAGCTATTGGCTATTCTCAGTATCTACACAAGACTGAAAGGTACTTCTTATTTAAGAGACCCTTGGACTTTTGGTACCCTATTTGCTGTTGCGCAATTGCTTTTCTTGCTACCAACTGTCTCCAGATATTTGGCTAATGATATTTTGTCATCAGTAGCCAAAAATCTGTTCTTTAATATAGTAAGATTAGATATCTGCCACTGACTAGCTGTGCGATCTTAGGCATGCTCCTTGACTTCTCTGAATCTTTTTTCCTAATCTCTGGAATGAGGCCTCTGTATTAAGTTTTCAATCAACTAGAGTTTCCAGATAAGGTAATGAGGGTTCACGATTTATTTTGAAATATAATACTCTAATACAACAGTTTACCTAGTATGTTCCAGAGATATTTAGGAATCCCTGAGACCCTTTTAGAGTGTTTGTAAGATTTAAACTGTTTTCATAATACTTCTAAAACATTATTTGGCATTTCAATCTTATTCTTTCCTCTGTACTGTGGAATTTCCAAAGGCTACATGAGATATGATGATATTTTTGCTATGACAGTTAAAGAAATGTATGTTCTTGTGTTCTTGCATTTTAAAAATTTCTCAGGTTTAATTTCTAACATGGTAAGTATCAATGTGTATGTTGCACATAAATAAAAGCTCTTTGGAGTTCTCATATTTTTGAAGAGTGTAAAGGGGCCCTCAGACCAAAGGGGTTCTGAGGCCTTGAGAATAGCTGGCCTAATGGAAATGATTCAGTATTATCATGTCTACCCTATTGCCAGATTTCTTGGTGCTGGAGATAAAAAACAAATTGTGGCTAGTATTAAGTAATCTGTTGTCATACTGCCCAAGTTTAAATCAGTTCTTTACCACTCTCTGATTTGGGGAAAGTTACTTAAATTTTCTATGATACAATTTCCTCATCTATGAGGTGGGGAAATATATAGGTTATTATAGGTTAAATTAACTTATATAATGCCTGAAAGCCTTTAATACAGTGCTGGTACATAGTATGTACTCAGTAAAAGTTAGCTGTGATGATCATGATGCCACCAGAAATGTGCTTATTGGTACTTTTGTTTTCTAGTTATCAATATGTTTCATTTTGCTTTTGGACATTTCGTTAGCAAATCTTGAAGCTGTCTCTTCTGCCTGCCTGGCAGTATGTGTTCTGTTTTGATGTTCCCATTTGAAGCTGTGCTGGTATACTGATATCTTCTAAACTATTCATACTTAGCCCAGGAAGCTTAATTTATAATATGGCTGACTTGCTTGGGCTTCATTTAAAATTTCACTGGTCATGTCATCCTGCCCCTTACTAATAGGAAGTCTAATAATACTAATCAAACCTTGGAAGTTCTAGTGTGGCACACCTCAGCCCAGACCTCATGAAAAAGTTATTCATTTCATTAAAATATTTTCTTCCAAACTGTGAGCACCTTGAAGGCAAAAGACTGTGTTTTATTCATCCTCGTATCCTATCACCTGGCACAGTGCCTGATACATTATAGGCAATGATACAAATGTATACATATGCATTGTCTTCCATATACACATTTTCTCTCTTTAATTTTGTAAGTAATTAGATTAAAATGATATGAAAAGACAGGTAAAAGATAAAAGACGAAGGTAATAGGGAAGAAGAAAGTGGGGAGAAAAGTCAAGAGAAGGAAAGACGAGAATATCAACAAGTGTTAATCCACACATTGATAGTATGCACTGAAAATATTAGATCTCAAAGCAGAAAAAAGAGAAAATTCATTTCAGTTATTGTTGCTGATGAAAACCATCATGTTTGATCACAGATAATTCAGTTTGTGCCACTGTTAGCCTTAATATTAAAGTGGTATATCTCCCAGTCTCTCTCAGTAGGTGTATGAGAAAAGAATGGTAATACTGTGAGCTTTTGCTGATTGTCAAAGAAATACTGGTCTCCTGTTTTTGTTAGTATCTGAAAAATTTGTATTGGGTACAAATATAGTAAAGCAATATCATTTTGGACTAAATGTCTGAATTAAAGTGTAAAATTCAGACATTTTAATGACTGTCTTATTATTTTTACTTTTGATTATGTGTATTAGCTGAAACTATTCTAATGGAGTAGTACCACTTAAACTTGCTGACAGTTTCATTTCACTAGATAGACTCTACATACCACACACATCAGAATGGAGTTTTCGTCTGATAATGAATTAGATAGCTGTTTCTTTGATTGCATGCTGGATGAAGTTTCTGGCTTATGTTTTAATATCATGCTGTGGGAAGAATACTGTCAAGCTCTTTTACCTGCCCGTAATCCTGCCGACTGGGCCAATTGTCGAGCTAGGGCTAGGTCTGGAGCTCACAGACCCCCTCAAGCCCGTTGTCCAGACTGGGTCACAAACCCAGACCCTTCACATGCCAGGCTTGGTCACCAGACCCGTCACACACAGGTCTGTGAGCTAGGTAACTGGCAAACAGGTCCTTGGAAGCCATAGGTTGGAGAGCATGGCCGTGCGCAGTGCACTCCTGAGGCACTCAGCCCCAGCCAAACTGCAGTGCCCCGCATACACACTAACTCTGCCCACACACAACTTATTTACAAAGAATGCACCACACCACCCCCAACCGGATGGGCAGGTGAGGGGCCTAATTAAATTATTCTATTTTCCCAACAAATACTATCTTTAAACACTAGAATTATGGCTATGGAGTGAGATGCTTCCACAGAGAAGCATTCAAAAATCCATACTAATTGAGGGAATAATAGATTCATTTCCACATTTCATGCTAATTTCAGGGTACATGCTTTTTAGTAGAGTGGAAGAGCTGCAGAACGATTTTTATTATATTAATTTTTTTCCTTTTTCTGCTTTTATGTTTTATTAATTTACATAATTTGATTAGATAAATATGTGTATGATATGAGTGAACTGTGATATATATCTGGACACACAAATAGCCACAAAAGCCTTCTGAGTAATTTTTAAAAGTTGGTTTGCTTATGTTCAAATCTAGCACATTTCTTAGACTAGTGAATTGAGTAGCCCCTGGCAGTTGTTCTCAAAAGTATGGTGGTTACTCAGAGGCCTTGTTAGAGAAGGAAATCACTTCACTTACTGATGCTTAAATGAAAAGACTTAAAAGAAAGGAAACTGACAAACATACAAAAATAAGTAAATAGTCTTTAGTTACAAAAGTGCAATTTAGAATTTACTTTGTTCTACATAGCAGTAAGGATTGACTTGAAAGAAAAATTTCTTTCAAGACATTTTTTGAGATATTAACGTATTAGTAGTAAAACTCACTGATTCAAAAGCTGTAGTTGTGAGATATTTAGATTTAAATATTTTAAAAATGTTTTCTCAAATTAAAATTAGAAGCTTTCTCAAAAATATTTTTAAATGCTTTGTCAAATTAACAAACTCTAAAAGTTAGAAATGAAGAATTGTTCCTGATCCAAGAAAAATTTGATGCGTTCTTTCATTAAGCTTCTCATTTAAAATAGAAGTGTCTTCTGAGAAGACCGTGTTTGTTTCCAGAAGCCCACTTATCATTAAAAAATTATCTTAAAAGTTAGGTTTTGTATGGGCCGGCCCGGTGGCGCACTGGATAAGTGCGCCGCTTGGGAAGCGCGGCGGCGCTCCCACTGAGGGTTCGGATCCCACATACAGACCGGTTCCCGCTCACTGGTTGAGCGAGGCGCGGGAGCAACACCGAGGGTTGCAATCCCGTTGCCGGTCCCCAGTCCGGTACGGGGGCAACACTGAGGGTTGCGATCCGTTGCCGGACACGGAAAAAGACAAAAGACGAAAAAAAAAAAGTTAGGTTTTGTATGTCAGATGTACTCACAGAGTAGTTACACATACCTCTCATAACCTGATGGTGGTACCTTTCTGTTTTTTAAAGGAAATTTCAGCATTTCAGCTTTGCAAGAGAAACTGTATATATAAGAAAACAAGGATAGTGTCTACCTTTAATATTAAATATATAGTATTATATATATATGAAAATAGGGATACTTTAATATTTAAAGGCAGACACTATCTTTCTTTGCCTTTTCTTTGTTGGAATATCCACATGGCACTTGTTGTCCATTGGCCAGATGACCACCCTGGGTTTCAGAGATACAGGAATTGAGGAAGGAGATAATAAATCTATCTCTTACAGTTCTTTCTGCATTCAGTTGCTATGTCTAGGTAGCTTCTCTGCTGCAGAGCAAATCACAGATTCCCTGAGGAAATCTAGATGCCTCCTCAGATGGTGTTTTCTCTGGTTGAGCATTCAGTTGAAGTTGAATTTTAGTCTCTGGCCCTAAAGAATTTGATATCTGTGGGAACTTTTTTTTTTTTTTTTGCAATTTTTACTGCATTACAACCAGGCCATTCAGATGCTATTTATTGTAATGGAGTTTCTAGCCTTTTCTGTTTCATTGTAATGAATATTAATCCTTAACTGTAATTGCCAAGTCATCATAAACTCCATTTTACATGGGGTACTGAACTACTATTCCTAATGCTGTAGAAATTTGCTTCTAGGTTTGTTGGGGCCTCTATCTGCATTCTCCATGGGAACTATCTGAGTATCTCAAAAAATATCTACACCTTCTTCCACCTTAGGTAAGGGAAAAGCTTAATGGGAGATAAAAATGTCTGCAGTTGGTGTCCGCTTACGAAAGGAGAGTTTCCATTTCCCATTTTGTTTGCTGCTTCATCAGAGTCTGCATGTTCAAAAAGTTGTTCAAAGGATCTTATGACTACATCCACTATTTCCAGCACCACTTGCCAAACTGGGTAGTTTTAACTTTTTTGTTTATTTTGTTGTTGTCACATTTTCCTGCCATCATTCCTTTATCACCTGCAAATTACTATTTGAACAAATACATTCTTCATTTTGTGTGGCTTCAGCCTGTCACCGAACTATTCAATTCACAAGCATTTTAGGTAGTTGATTAATAGAGAGGCGGCATTGCATGGTGGCTCTGCCATCAGACTGCCAGAATTCAAATCTCCATCCTGCCATTCACTGTTGGACTTTGGGTGAATTGTGTAAATTTTCTGCAGAAAATTTCCTCTTCTGTGGAATGGGAATAATAGTAACTAGTTTATGGGGTTGTAAGGATTAAATGAGTAAAGTCTTTGGCTCAAGTTATGGCAAAAGTATCACCAAATGTATGCTCATGCTGTTATTGTTAATGTTGGCACAGAAAACCTTAAAATTAGGGAGAATGAGTGAAGATTTGGTATGTATTGCTAGAAGGAGTCATTGGTCTTTCAACTATGGCTTATTTACTTGTAACTTCTGGAAAATGAATGTAGGCCAGGGATTCAACCCCTATATGAAGATACTTCAAAAAGTTCATGGAAAAATAGAAATGAAAAGATAATATGAATCCTTCTGTGAACTTTTTGAATATCTCTCATAATGAACTAAATATTAAGGAACACTGTTTTACTATTATGCGGTACTTTTAATTTGGGCTTACCCTTATAGTCACAGAGGCAGGAAGAGAGAGTGTAAATGGCTCATGGTCAACATCACCATGGCTGATAACAGAATTCAAAAGTATTGCCCTATGGATCCTACCAAGATATGCAGTACTGTTTTAATCATGACTTATGAACTAACTGCTGTGGCCGTGGATCAGGATCTAAAAGTCAGCATCAGCCAACACTGCTGCCATGGGTGTAACAACCAATACAACACTGGGCATCAAGACAGGATACTAGCAACAAACTAAAAATATGTCATACTTCTATCAAATTTGGGGGTACTAATACCTGGAGTAATGTACACAATTTAATTATAGAACCTTAAGATGAACTAAGGAAGCTAGTAAAGATTAACCTAACAAATGTGTCTTGAACATTTATTATGGCAAAGGACTGTCTTTGGACCCAGATCAAACTATTTCAGACAAGAATGTAGCTAATCTAAGCATTAAGTGAACTGATAAGGAAATATAATCGTGATTGCTTTTCTTTTTACCATCTGGGAAGTACATCACAAATTACATACAACTTATAAGTGAACTTTGGAAGCTTTCATATTTGGGGCTGTCTGTATAGAGCTTTCTGATTCAGTAAGAGATATGAGACATTTTTCCTAAACAATATTATATTTCTATTCTAGAGAACAGTTTGGCAATATCTAGTAAGTTCGAAGGTGTGCAATACCATATAGCCCAGCAATTTCACTCCTAGGTATTAACAGTTAGAGAAAATTTTATAAAAATTCTCACATATGTGCAAAGAGACGTATTGCTAAAATGTTTATAGCAGCCTTGTTTGTAATAGGAAAAAATTGGAAGCAGGCTAAGTGTCATCAGAAAGGGACTGGATAGATAAATTGTGGTATATTTATAAGTAGATTACTATAAAGTATTGACATTTATGTACCAGTGCTATACATTGTCAGTGAGCAACAATCTTACATATTTAGTGTTAAGTGAATAAAGAAAACAAGTATGATACTATTCAGATAAAATTTTAAAACATACAAAAATGATACTATATATTAGGAAATATATATGTAATAAAAGCATTAAGTAATGCAGGAAAATGATTTTAAAAAATTTTAAGGGGCTGGCCTGTTAGCTCAGTTGGTTAGAGTGTGGTGTTATGACACCAAGGTCAAGGGTTCAGATCCCCTTACTGGCCAGCTGCCAAAAAAAGAAAAAAAAAAATTTAGCACAGTAATATGCAGGATAGCATTTGCTTTTAAGCGAATTTGAGAGAATTCTGTATGGGTTTAAATTATATTAGTAATGTTTTATTGAATTATAGGCACATAGCTGTTTATCATGTACATTTGTATATGTCTGCACTAGTTTGGAAACGTTTAAAAATTGGAAGAATATGTGTCAAAATGTTGACATTTGCATTTCAGTGGAGGTAAAAAGGGAGATTGTTTTCCTCCTTAATGGATGCTATTTCTGTATATTCTCAAATTTCTACAATGAGAGAATGTTTCTTTAATCATGATAAAGGAAAAAATTGAGAAATTGTGTATCTTTAAGAAAAGTAACAAATGATTATCTCAAATTTTGGAAAATATAGGCAAATAGAATGAAAAATTTTTATCACTTTTCATAATTAATTTTCTAGCCTTTTTGAAATAAATTTTATGACATGTACTTTTTCCCACCTATTGTTATAAAAGAAACATTTACCATATGGCACTGGTATTTAAAAAATTATTTCAAAATATGTTATCGTACTGAATTACTCATTGGCTGGTGTACCTTCTTTCAATTTGTTATTGGTTCTTAATACATAGGTTTTAATAACATTATGTTGTTCCTCTGTCCGATTTACTTTTAAGTGATTTCACAGATATCAGCAAATGTTTTAAAATATTTATTGAGCTGTTATTATATGCTCAGTCATAATCCTGTTGATTTACAATAGTAGAAGATAAAAGCTTTAAATTATATAAAATCTGAGTTGTATGTTTTTTTGGAAGAGAGTAACATTTCAACTCTCGTTTACTTAATGTTACCTGGTTGCATGTAGTATGTGATAGGCAGATTTATGAACATGACAGTGGAATCATGGTTTTAAAATGTAAGCTGTTTAGGATTTGATATCTTGCTAGTGGTAGTAGGTAGAAGATGACACAATAGGGCTAATATTGTTTTACAGTATACCAAGCCCCATGACTTGTTTATGAATCTGAAGATCTTGGAGGTTCCGATTCATTAGGTCTAGGATTCTGCCAGAGGGTCTGCATTTCAACAAGCTCCCACAATTTAGATCAGTTCTTTTCAAACTATCTATGAATAACTAGCTTTTTAAAAAAAAATTATCTAGTATTTTGTAGAACAATACTTTTTGAAAATACAATAAATAATAAATTTATAGAAGGCAAAGTGGAGCAAGTTTTATATTAATGTGAATATAATCTTTCAATATACCTTTTATAGGTCTAAAGTCAGTACATTAGTTTAAGACTAAACTAACGTTTTCTCAAAAATATTATATGTTACACTATAATTTATAGTATAGTTTTTAAGGTAGTTAATTTTATAAAATAAAAGCTTCAGTTTTTTATTATTATATTCAGCAAACACAAAATTGCTCTGCCAAATTACTTTAAACCATTTCTGAAAGTTGTATCTTTGTTCCTGTGCTTACCTTGTTCTTGATTGGACCATCCTTGGTCCAGTGTCAGTCCACAGACTATACTTTGAGTAGCCCTGACATACAGTATCAGAAAGTTATTAGAACGGAGGGACTTGCTTAAAGGAAAATAGAGAATCCATGAATAATTTGAAATAATGTGGTTTAAAACATTTTTAGTATTGATTTGTAACCACTCCTATGAATTCTAATTAGGCAAAAGCATTAGAGTGAAGATTTTTAATTTTATGCAATTGCGTTACATAAGAAAGCATTTTTCCCATCTAACCTGTTTTTTTCTTTATAAAATTTATAGCATTTAAAAAAACTGTGTATTAACTCTAATATAACCTTTAAATAAACATTTTACAAGTGAGTGTGAAGTCAGTATGTTTGGTCAGTGTTCCTTAAAGTTTTATATATCTTGCACTATATTTTATAGTGTAATCTTTTGAGGTGTGGATAATTTTCTGATTAAGTTTACTTTTTGCCTTTTTTCCGTGTCCGGCAACGGATCGCAACCCTCAGTGTTGCCCCCGCACCGGACCGGGGACTGGCAACGGGATCGCAAGCCTCGGTGTTGCTCCCGCGCCTCGCTCAGCCAGTGAGCGGGAACCGGTCTGTATATGGGATCCGAACCCTCGGACAGGAGCGCCGCCGTGCTTCCCAAGCGGCGCACTATCCAGTGCGCCACCGGGCCGGCCCCTTTTTGCCATTTTTTATTTTTGTTCTAAATGGAACGTCCTTTCCTGAACTGGAAGGAACTTAGCCTCTACAGTTTTTTACAGTTAATAAGAATCGGTCAAAAACTAAACATTAGAAACCACCAGAAGAATATTATGTTTCTCATCTGAACTTAGTGTCTACAGTTTTGGGCAGGAACAGAGAGTACTTGGGACTCATTTTTTAAAAATCCATTGAATGGAACCTTGTCCATTTAAGTATTGTTTTCCTATGTTTTTATAGACTTTAGTTCTTCTGGTTCAGCTTGTTTATAATCTTACAAATTAAAGTAGAAGCAGCGTTATTTTCTTTCAACTTTTTAAATTTTAATTTATCTACATACAATGTAGTTGATTTTTATGTCCCTTTACCAATTCCTCCTTTTCCCCTTCCCTCTTTCCCTCCCTCCCGCCTCCCTCCCCCCC
>NW_007735747.1:1154-59989 GCF_000696425.1 Galeopterus variegatus | reverse complement strand
CCACCTCCCTCCCCCCCACCATCAACATCATATGTGTTCACTTGTCTTAACAAGTTCAAGGAATTGTTGTGATTGTTCTGTCTTCTTCCCCCCACCCCCTCATTTATTTGTATATTTATTTATTTATTTTAGCTCCCACAAATAAGTGAGAACATGTGGTATTTCTCTTTCTGTGCGTGGCTTATTTCACTTAATATAATTTTCTCTTAAGTCCATCCATGTAGCTGCAAATGGTAGTATTTCATTTTTTTAATAGAAGAGTAGTATTCCATTGTGTAGATATACCACATTTTCCTTATTCACTCATCTGATGATGGGCATTTAGGCTAGTTCCAACTTTGGCTTTTGTAAATAGTGCTGCAATAAACATGGGAGTATAGGTATCCCTTTGACATGATAATTTCCATTCCTGTGGGTATGTACCCAGCAGTGGAATAGCTGGGTCATATGATAGATCTATCTGTAATTGTTTGAGGAAACTCCATATCATTTTCCATAAGAGCATTATTATTAATTTACATTTTTGCCCTTGATTTTTATATAGAAAATGGTTGCAGTATAGATGGGTTAATAATTTTTTCATGAGAAATATATTTCACTTTCTTTTGTACTTGTAGTAGAAAGGTGTTCTTTGCTTTTTACATATCATGTGTTAATGAGTTGTGATTTAGATATAGTCCTTGCTGAAGAAATTAAGTTTCAAAATCTTTAATAAAGGCTTGTAGTTGAGTCCCAAAGACATCCTCTGCTTTTAAACTTTATTTAAACATAAACAATTCAGAATTGAATTGAATGAATACTGAACAACTGGAATTGAATGCTTACTAAACAGTAAGCATTATATATCCATCATGTATTCATCATATTTTCTGAGTATCCCTCCCACCTCTAAAAGTTTTTGATTCTCCTTCTGCTCCTACTTAGGCCAATTCATGACTTGATTTTCAGTCTGCAGTGTAAGTAATTCTATGAAACTACCTCTTAGCATTTATGAGTAAAATGTTACCTGAGGAGATTATACATCCTCCCAACAAAAATTTAAGCACTTAATTATACACAAAGTTCTATGCTAGTCTCTTTTGGGATCATAAAGAGGAATAAAAAGTTCTTGCCCTTTAGGAATTTATGGACCTGGATGACAAAATCCATCTCCCTGTTAAGAAAATTCATTATATATTAGCAACTGACCTGTTAAAAGATAACAGAATCTTAAAATATTGAATATTAAATAGGCTTTTCAGATGTAGACCTGATTCATTAACTGTGGCATTGTTCATTTTTCATTCATTCATGAAATTAAGAAATTTTATTAGTCACCTACCACATTAGGGTGCTTGTCGCTTGTTGATAGCGTAGCAAATGATGCAGACAGTTCTTGCTCTCAAGTAACTGTTGTAATCAAGTCAACCCACTTGTCTTTTACATAGGTGTGTTTAACAGATAGAAACAATCACATTCAAGGATTTGTTTAAAGTAAACTATCTACATATTTATTTTGGTAATCTGTTATCTAGAGAAGTAAAGAAATATAATAAGGACACTTTCCTTTCTTTTAAACTTCATTTCTACTTATTTTTGTTTCTATTTTATTTTACTTGAGGCCTAACCACTTATTTATATCCAGGCCTTGTCCAGAGCTTTCTGTGGTTTATGCCATTTGGCTGGTTCTACTGGGTTTACTCACTTAGAGGCTATAGGAGTTCAGTACTTGGTATAAAATCTTGTGGCTCTTCGAATACCAAAATCCTGTGATCATTTATTTAATCGAGTTAGATAAACTAGTACCTTACCACCCATCTTACTGATAGTTACTATGTGCTCTGTGGAGAAACTGATTGAATATAGTTATTATATCTAATGCCCTGGAGCATTTTAAAGATTTAACAGCTAAAACCTACCATCCCTCTGTCATTTGTTGAGCACCTGCTATGTATGCACTAGAGGATTTAATTGTGAAAAAATAAGACGTGGTTGCTGCCCTCTCAGAATTTGTAAGATGTTATAGTCTCTCACTGGGGTATTAATATTAATGGCTAGCATTTATTGTGTGCTGGGAACTTTCCCAAGTACTACATATGTCAACTAATTCAGTCCTTTTGCCACACCTATGAGGTGAAGGTAGTATTATTATTATCATCTCTATTTTACAGATAAGGAAACTGAGGCAAGAAAGATTAATTTTCCCCAAGTCGCACAGCTATTATGTGACAAAGATGGAATTCACATCTGCCAGTCTGGCTTCAGAAATTCCACATTTACCCACTACACTGTACTGTGCAATTATGACAGATAATTATGGTATAATTTAAATGGATAATTAGATAGGCAATTTCAATAAGTATGAGCGGTGCTATAATAGAAATACTCTCTGCTGTGAGAACGTAGAATGAGCTCACCTGATTTGGTCTTCTTAGGATCAGGGAAAGCTTTTTTGAGAAAGTAAATCTTTACTGAAAGAGCCTTTTTTCTCTCCCTTTTTTAGTCATTGAAAAGAATTGGAAAGGCTTTTAAAAATAGAATTAGACTACGGTTTTCATACAAATAAATAACAACATAGGTAAGAAAACCTGTGGGTCTATTCTGAGCCTGGGAAGGTCTTCTGGGGATTACACTTTATTAATGGGTTGGGTGAAGTTTAAAAATGAGGTATTCAAAAATTAATCAAGGGAAAAATTTCTTGTATTTTTGAGGTGACATATGACAGTACTATTATATAAACAATACTATATTCTTTTTTTTGATCAAAAGATTTGATTATGTGTTGTTTAGATTAATTTAAAAATGGAAGCAGCTTTGATTGATTACTTTGGGTTTGTTATACTGTAGCAGGATTACCATTTCTAAATTCCTGCACCATGAAATGAGCATAGAGAGACGTATGAAATACATTTTATGCAACACATTATATAATATCAAAGCTTTTATGAAGCGTTATGCATTCATAGATAGAACATATTTAAGATTTACAAATTAAATTGTAATTTAGACAAATTCTTAAGTATAGAATTGAACAGTTTTTGTAATCTCTCCATGTGTCAACTGATTTTATCAAATATTAATCTCTCGAGTGCTTTTCATTTTTATCTGAAGATGGGGATTTTTTAAGGCTGTTTTTAGAAATATTTTTGTGGTGACTAGCATACTGTGGCTAAAAGACTAATGTAATAGATAATTCTGATAGTATTGTTCTTTTCCTCATAACATATATCACCTCATGTATAAAAGACCCTTATTTTTATTAATGGTTATTTTCATGATAAAATCATTGGACAGAATTCAAGATCTTAATTAGGAGTCCCAGAAGGTCAGGTTTGACCCCTTTTATTAGCATAGTAACTTTCTATCAGTTTAAAATCTGCACCGAGGTAGTTTTATGTTTAATGATCTCACTGGTTTACTTCTTTTACTTCCTAATTCCAAAACTGAAATAGCATTCAGTTACTATTCCCATGGACTGATCTACTTGGGCCCCATTTTAACCATTGCTTTGCTTGGTTTTTGTTCCTTTCTTGTCATTCCAACAAGTTCCTTAGTCCAGTCACCACCTTCCTCTTGTGTTCTCCAGCCCTTTGGAAGTTGCTGCATTATTTTGCTTTGTTCTCTGCTCTTCTATCAGCCTCATGACTGCACTGGGTTGGGGCATTCTTTCCTTTTGCCTTTTCTACTTATGAGCAGCCATGCTCATTGTGTAACTCGGTGAGGTAGTTAAGGAAGATACTATTTAACCCTCCTAGTCAACTAACTCATTTCTTTCAATGAGGTTCTATTTGACAGTCACTTTCCGCTTAAAACTACATGGATGAATGCATGCATACATACATACATAACAATATTTTGTTATTCTAATTGTTTCAGATTTTTTTCTTAACTCTGGGATTTTTCACTAATTTATGCTAATCTGGAAACTTGTGGTGTTTTAATGAGGTTCTGGTGGGGGGATGCTTTTCTAGACTTGAGTTTTTCCTCTATATATGAAAGAGATCTTTATTTCCAGATTATCTAGGTTCTATCTCTGGAAGCGTAGTCTTTGGACCAGCAGCATCAGAAATGCAGAATCTTGGGCCCCACCCCAGACTTTAAGCATCTTAATCTGCCCTTTAACAAGATCTCTAATTGATCAATATGAGCAGTGAGGTTTGCAAAGCACTGTTCTAGGCATCATCCAGCTAGATGATGCATTAACATGCTAGTAGTTATCCATGTACTTTTCTAGAACTGATCTTAAACATGTGACCTGTGGTAATTTCATTTAAATGTTTGTAGATTATTTTATGACTATGCATTTTAGTTTACCACAAATTGTATTCTGGGTGGGTATCACTACTACTATGTAGAAGCTGTGTCAAGAGTAATCTCAAACAGTAGCCAGTCCCAATCTTTAAAGTGAAGTTTTGGTACATGTTAGATCTAAAACTATGACAAACATAAGTCTGGTTTCTTTGTTTCTTCAGATGCAAACTGGTGCATCTGAAGAACTATCCCTTTCTTACTTCTTGAACAGTGTGGGGATCTGAACCCTTAACCTTGGTGTTATCAGCACCACACTCTCCCAAGTGAGCTAACCAGCCATCCCTGAAAATTGTATATTCCAAAATGAACCTCTAAGGTGTGGGGAAGAATATTTAAATTTCTTATTAATTTTTATCTTAAATACAGGAAATTTTGCCTTACTGATATTTGATATGTGGATGAATAGTATATGTATATAATCTATGAATAAATAGGTATTGAGGTTCCATATCCAAATCTTGCTTGCATATGATGAAAAAAGTTTATAGACTCCTAATCTGTGGTGGTGTATGACAGTCCCAGATTTTATGAGTGAGACTGTCTGGGAACAGTTTATGACTGGTTAATAATCTTGTAGTAAATTCTATACTATGTCCTGCAATATGTGGGTGCACGTGGACAAAAGACAGTATTTACTATTATTTTTGTATGGCTGACAGAAAAATAATTGTTATTTTCTCTAAGCAGTCTGGACACAGAGAAAAGTTAGATTCACTTGCTAGATGGTACTGCATGTAATCTACAAAGTTAGTAAATTATGTGTGTACGGTCATTTGGTGATACTGTAAATATCTATTGAAAACTTAGATATATTTGTATACTAGTGCTTTAGGACATAGCTTAAAAAGCAACTTCAATGTTTTTATTTTTATAGTTGTGAAGGAACAAGTTTTTATTAAACTTCAAAAATGAAGAAAAAACAGTGTAAAAAATTAATCTTTCATTATCTTTTATCATTCAAATGTAATGTGAACAATGTGGCTGACCTACAAACACATTTCAATTGGCATTTTTCTAAACTAATATTGTTTTAGGATGATAAATAATATTTCAGTGAGAGTTTTATAGGTTTCGATGCCTTGTTTTGAACATGTGCCTAAGAATGGTAGTGGGAATTGGTAGCAGAGAGAACTCCCAGCTGTATGTGAGATAGTGGTTTATCACTTAGCACTTGAACAGTGTTCATTTTAAGCCATAAAAGTAAATTCCATGGAGTAACTTTAGCTAGGAGCCATTCTATTTTGTATATAGCTTCTGCTGCATGTGGCTATGACAGACGAGACTATGGTTGTGGTTACCAGAGGATACCCTTGTGGTCATAATCCTTGTAAATGTCACCCAGATTCTTCTTGAATGTCTATCACATGTGTATCAGTGATTCTAAAGTAGATAAAAATGAATCAAAGATTCATTTGGGAGTTAGCACTCCCAGAAGATTAGTTTTAAAACAGAACAGCAGAAGGAGTTGTGACATGCATCCATAAGCAATTCTAATGATTTGACAGTTATTTAGTCCTCGGTTCTTAGCCCTTTGGTTGAACTGACAACACGCCTGCAAAGATAGTGAGGCCTGTTTCAGACCCATTAATGTCTTCTTCAATGTTAGTCTGCAGTCTGGGTAATGATAAATGTTCAGTGATTGATGACTTTATAGTCCCAGGAGATTCTGGGTGGTTTCTAGTTTCCATGCATGTGGGCAGATTTCTCTCTTTCTTGGGCCTCTTCTAAGTTTTTCTGCTTTTTACTAGGATGGTTTTAAATTGGCAGAGAGATAGGTATCACCTGCAATTTTAATTAGTGTTCAAAGCCTTGTTTAGAAACAATATGATTTTGGAGGCGATGCTGTACTGAGTGTAAGAGTCAGAGAACCAGGACAGTATTTAATCCACAGGAATTTTGTAACACTTATTTTATTTGTAAACTTTATTCCCCCATCCCCTTTGCTTAAGCTATAAGGAGAAATTTAATAACAGCTTTGTGAAATAATCACATTAACTTTGTTGTTTTCATAGTGTTTGAGATTTCATTTTTCCAACTCTTAAGAATTTAAATCAGCTATTTTTAATGGGTTTTCCTTTTAACATGACTTAGTTTCTGTAGGACCATATCTTATTATACAAGCATTTTAATATTTGTTTGCCATTTAGGAAGGTATTCATTTTCAGTACATTGAGGGTGGATTATTTTTAATATTTTAATAAAACATAATTGACTATCTTTATTTGCAGTGACATAGGGGCAGAGAAAGAAGAGGAGGGTAGAGATAAGCATTTTCATAATTTTTTGCAACTCAGAAATATATTTTCTTAGCTCATTCTTTTTTCATTATCCATAGAACTTTCCTTCTGGATGTAAAGATATCTTAGAGCTAATTTTAGTAATAATTTATAAAATTTTTATAGTCTCCCTTTTATCAGAAGCACTGATTCTTTGAAAGCTGTGGGGCTCATGGCTAGTGTTTTGAGAAACCCACTTTTCTTTAAGATCAGTTTTTAAAAAATGTTTTTTACTTTAAAACCTTAAATAGAATAAAAGGAGCACTTCTGTTCAGTTTTCAAATAATGAGCAAGGAACTTGGTTAAGAATGACCATTTGTAAGTCAGTATATTAATTAGGTGAGCATCGTTATGCTCAATTAGCAGGACTGCCAAATAATCTTTAATACTCTGGTCTTTTTTTTTTTTTTCCCTAGGGTTTTACAGACAGCCCTCATTACAGTGATCACTTGAATGACAGTCGATTAGGGGCCCACGAAGGCTTGTCCCCAACACCTTTCATGAACTCAAATCTGATGGGTAAGTTGGTAATTCTCTGCAAGTAGTCTTCTCAAAGCCTCTTTGGTAAGAGACATTTTTTAATCCCCAAGTCCAGAAAGACACGTAAGTATCTAAAAGAAAGTTCCCGAGTTTCTAGCGGCATCTGGGGCTTTCCTTGTTCAGCTAAGCTTGAGGAACAAGCATCCAGAAATTTGGGGTCTTCTCTTAGAGCATTATTGTTGTTGTTGTCAAAAAAGAAGCAGTTTTAAATGTCAGTTATGGCAATGTCTTTGTGACATGTTTTCTGAGGCAGAGAAGCATTGTTTCAGGGGCAATTGTGATTTACTGTTTGTCCTAACAGCTGTCTGTATGTGGTAATTGAAAATATGACAAAGCAATGATTTTAGGCAGATTTTACTCACTTTGGAAATATTTCTTTTGGCTTTATTTGATTAGAACCTAATAGTATATTTAGTTGTTGCAGAATTTGTTTTAAGCACTTGGGTTCATATTGGGGATTTTTAAAGTTTTGGTCTGCAAAAGTGAAGTTGCCCTTTGAAAGATAAGACCTACCACCTAAACCTGATTTTTATATTTTGGCAAAAACTTTATGGTTAGTCATTCTCTCTATCACTTCCTACCCCCTGCAAAATACCTCTCCCTTCCTATATCCTTCCTTTCCCCTCTCTTTCTTAAATGAAAGTTTAAAGTTGTTCAGTCTGAAATGATAAACCCAGCTTTTTTCCTTCCTTAGCAGTTACTTTACCTTTTTACAAAATTTGACTCAAAAGAATCTCTGTGTTTTATGACTTTTTTTCCCCCTTCTTGCTTGTGCTAGGGTTGAGCACATTACAAAAGCTTTATTTAATCTGTCTTACTGATTGTCATTGACGTCATGTAAATATGGAAGGTTTGTGTAATTGACATTGATTTCATTACTTATTCTATTTCTTAAGGACGTGACCTATATTGCGATCTCAGAATTGTCCTTTTAAGACACAGCCATGCTAATCTAAGTGGATTACCCAAATCCAAGATCCTGGTGGTCTGCAGCTTCTTTATAAATGATTTTGCTTTGCACAGTCTTTGTTTCCCTTATCCCCTGTAGTGTTGAGACAGAGTCTGATGTTCTAGTGTGGATTTTGCCTAAGGCAGTTGACAAGTTGAAGCCAGAATCAGCGAGTATGACACAAGAGTAAAAAAATCTAATCAGAAACAAAACTTGTTTAAAATCACAACATAAATGCAAATGAAAATCATGGTATTAAATATATTGTAATTCAAGGTACAAATCAGAATTAAATTTAGAACAACATAATTATTTGGCCAGGGAAAGCTTTCTAATTTCTTTTTTAAATTTTTTATTGAGCTTACGATCAAAGTAAAATAAATGTGACACTCCAAATAATTTCCTTTTGCAGTATAACTTTTTTCCAAGTGGCATTTAATTTATACTAAGTGTAGTAGGGCAAGTTAAAGTCAATGTTTTTGTTATTTCAGATTAAACTAAGCTTCCTTAATTGATTCTATAACTCTGAACTGTGAAAAATCAGAAGTTGCCCTTTTTGTATTTACGTTCTTACCTACATTCTGCACTCACAGAGATGACTTTTAGACCCAGTAGAATTGCATCATTAGCACAGCTTTGAGCTAAGGTGGCTCTTAAAATTGTGAGGGACAAGTGTGGGAATTAAATGAATTCTAAGATATATACATGTCAGTCACTAGCTCTGGGCAGCTGTTCACTAAAAATATTTCTGTAATTCAGTTTGAGGTAACACTTTCTTAGTTGGAACAATTATGAGCATGTGCTTGTTGCTTACTTTAGTTTTCAGATAATTACTAGAATACTTCTAATACTCATAGCTTGTGTATAATCAAAATCTAAAGTCTTGAAATAACTGATTTGTAAACATATTGATCTTTTCACTGTTCAAATGAAAAAACTCTGCGTTCATCTGAACTACCTTGTATATAGTTAATCAGGTGCAGCTATACAGACCATACATTTTCATTGGGAGTTTTAACTACCTATTTTTTCAATATTTATTTACATATAAAGGAAGGAGACATAACTTTGAAATAAGTAGGCAGACATGTTCAAAAGGAATTCACTGGTCGCTGGGAATATCTGATTTACTACATTTTCTTCCCTTTATTTTCAGTAAAAATGACCAAATGAGGTATCTCAGTCTAACAATTTAAGCAATCTGCATGACAATAGCTTGCTTTTGGAAGTGAAGGTCTCTTAAATTATACTGCAGTTCCATACAGCAACAGGCAGTCCAAGTTGATGTGAGCTGAAATAATTGAACTGTTAGATACCTGAATATGTGGGTTTATAGCACTAGGTAGAGTTACGATTGATAGATTCACTTTTCTAGCTATTTGATAAGTTAAGGGAGTTTCAGGCTGAAAAACCTAAATTGTTAAAGCTCTGCTGAGATGTGTATGGCAGTGTGGAAGCATTTGGAACTGTTGATACCTAATCATCACAACAGGTAACACTTGAGAGTGGTTCTGTGAATGATAAACTCTCAGAAACAGTCAAAGCTAATAGGAAAGCAGCAACGTATTTTATGATTGCAGTCAACATATAAAAGCACCATTAAGTGGGGGAGGGATTGTAAGTCTAGAGAATTTTGTTATTTTGAGTATTATGTTCAGCTATAAGCACATTTGCCTTAAGAAATAGTGGATTATAAAGTACCACTGTGTTTCATGATGGAGCTTTCAAATACGTTAATGATTTTGTACATTTGCAAAAATGAGAAATTTTGTCTAACAAGGGTTGATGATGATTCAGTAATGAACAATTTGCCACAGAAAGTGGATTTCTATATTCATTTGGATACTTTGAAGTGTTTTACATAGGAAGTAAAGCTATTATGCTGGATCAGTTAGTGTTGCTTTTTATGAATTCCAGAATTATCCCATTGATTTGTCCATATGGAAAAGAGAGCTTTTCTTATGTTTCAAGTGAAATAATTACATCCTTTTGGCACATCACTAGGTAATTAGCATCAAACAGTCCTATACTCTGATTATATTATATTAAAACTTTGTGTAAAGCTTTGACCATGGTAATGAATTGCAGTAGTGTCACCAAATGGCCTTGTCTGTTTCTAGCCTCTTCCAGCTTTGGTCCATTTCTCCACTCTTACTCCCTGTGTTAATTTCAGTCAGATTTGTAATTAGTCATATTTTTGGTGATGATAGGACCATTTTATTAATTGAACATAGAAACAAATGACTTCATAGAATTGTCTACCTTCTATCCCCAAGTGATTGTGGAATGAGCTAGTATTATCTTCCAAGTTTACCAAGGCTTTACTTATTTGGGGAGGGCAACACAGTATGTGTATTTTAAACAGGAGACTTAAGATGTAAGATTACCTTGAATTTTCCTTTTTTCTGAGATCCTATTTTGCCTCTAGAGATGGTGTGTTAATATTTTT
Organism: Galeopterus variegatus; assembly: GCF_000696425.1. Taxonomy (NCBI): domain Eukaryota; kingdom Metazoa; phylum Chordata; class Mammalia; order Dermoptera; family Cynocephalidae; genus Galeopterus; species Galeopterus variegatus. Next base: position 49,485 of record NW_007735747.1, on the reverse strand, counting down.
TTATAAAGAGTGAAAACAACATGTTGTGGTATAGGGAAAAAAAATGCAGGGCTTAGAGTTAGGAGATCTGAGTTTTAATTCAAATCCTGAAAACAATCTTTATCATGATAGGGTAATATTGGGTGTTCTCAAAGGTCTTCTGTGGCTCTGTAATTTTATGATTCTATAATCTTCTATATCTAATATCTTTTATTCAACTCTGAAAAAGGCTGCAACCAGAATTATTATTTTTTTCCTTTTTGTCTTTTTTACTGACCGGTAACGGGATCGCAACCCTCGGTGTTGCGCCCGCACCGCGCTCAGCCAGTGAGCGGGAACCGGTCTCCACATGGGATCCGAACCCTCGGCGGGAGCGCCGCCGCACTCCCAAGCGGCACACTCTCCAGTGCGCCACCGGGCCGGCCCTGTATATATTTTTATAAAACTCGTTTTAGGCATTTTAGGTAATTTAGCAGGTTGTGTCCAATTGTTCAAGTACATTATTGTTAAACCTCTGTTGGTAAGTGTTTGACTTATAAAGAAACTAACCGTCCTTCCATTGTTGCTGGAGTCTTTGCTCAGCTCCACTGTTTTTACCTCAGGATTTAAAGGGTCGCTCTGGTAACAGCTTCTATATTTTATTTCTGCTTCACAGTGAGTTAAATAGGTTTCTGAGGGCTTGTCTGGGAATTTAAGCCCAAGTGCACTTTAAAAAAATATATATATTCAGTATTTTAATAAGCAAATTTCAAAGAAAACTCTTTTGTATATTGATACTACCTGCACTATAATTTATGATAAATCTGGAAGTCTCCTAGAATTATAAAAACTATAGAATAACCATTTTCAGAATACCAAAGTATAATAAAACTTTGTCCTTAACAGATGTCTAATTTTGATGTACATGAAATCCCTTCACTAGGTAAGATAATGAAAATAATTATAATTTTGCTTAGGGGAAACAGTATGACTTAGTATCTGATTTGACAGTATTTCATAAGGATAAGGCCTTCGTGTTTTCCCCAGTGTTTTATTAACTCCAAGTCTCATGAAAGGATTTGGTTTTATATTCATTGATCTGCATTATCTGATCTTTGGCTGCTTACAAACATAAAATGTTGGCACTGGGAGAAAGTTAAAAGAGACCTAGTGACAACTGAAGAAACTAAAGCTAAGAAAAAATGAAATGATTAGTTAATAGGAAACATTTATCTCACAGTCCCTTTTTACTATGTTGCTTTTTTTTTCTGTTTTACTTCTCATGTTCAACAGTTTGTTCATTTGTTGCCTTTTTCTACATTATAGCTTTTACATCTTTTTCTTCCTCTTGCTACTGCTTAGACCCTATTAACCAGTCTCCATCTCCTTCATGTACCCGTTCGCAAAAGTGAAAAATATTAAGTCTATCTTTACAGACTTAGGACTCACTTCTAAGTTCTGCCTGTAGTGGGATGGATGACGGGGTTTTGGCTGCTTGGTTACTAGAAACAAAAGAAAGATTGTTTTTAAGGAACTTTTATAAGCTTCACAGTTTTACTAGATGCACGGAATTTGAGAAGCACACAGTTGAGAATTTGGGGCACTATTCTGATTAAGAAAAATCTTAGAGCAGCATTCTCAGATCACTGCATACAGTTGTAATGATGATGCCTTTATCATCTAATAAAGGCTTTCTGAGTGTTTTATTAAAAATAAATGCTTAAATACTAAGATTCTAATAGGTGTTTGAACTGGAATGGACCTTACAGGTCATCTAACAAAGTGGTTCTCAATTGGGAGTGTTGAGAAATAATATGCTTGTCATAAAGGCTGTAGGTAGGGAGAGGTGCTACCGGCACTCTCCATACCCTGAAAACTCTGGAACCTCTTTCAAAGTGAGGAGTTAGTACTAGCTTTATTAGTGGTCACAGGGTTTATGCAAGTTTTAATTAGCCACCAAATAAAAATGAATTTTTAAAAGAAATTTGAAAGCATGTACCTATACTTAATTGTTTTGGTTTAAATTGTACAAATATCATTATTGTTTGATGGTATTTATTGCAGTCGTATAGGTTTTTTACTACATTGCTTAATTTTCACTACATTGTTTAATAAGCCTCACATTTTAAGTGAATCCCCTTAAAAGACTTGCTTATTTTGAGTGTTAATTCACCATTTTTGTGATCCCCTTATTTCTTTTTTTCCTTACAGAATTCAGCCTTTGCTTCTCATAACTCATGTTTTTCATAATTTCCAGTTTGGGGTTTGTTGTTGTTTTTTGTGATTTTAGGTTTTTGTGAACACTAGAACTTGCCCTTCTACCTATATTTCAGGACTTTCTGATACATACATACATACATACATATATATATATATATACACACACACACACACACACACACACACACACACACACATACACACACACACATATAAATTCATAACACTAAGTGTTTACATAATTCTTTCCTCTTGAAAAAACTTTTTTTGGCTATTGCCATATATGTGGTGTGGTTTGGTGGTTCTGTAGTCATTCTTGTGTTACATACTTGTTTTTCACTTTGAGATTACCTCTGGAGGATAGTCAGACTCCTCAGGTTCTATGAAATTTCTAGGGAGTCACAATTAAGTGGGAGTAGAGTTCCAGGCTACTTCACTGCAAATTAAATCAATTAGTTTATTTATAGTTAATTATAAATTTTATTTATTTCTCTTACACACTTTTGTACATTGGTCCCCAAGATGAGGGACCAGCAGACTTTTTTGCAAAGAGCTAGATACTAACTAGTTTAGGGTTTGTGGACTAAGAGGCAAAACCAATGATATTTTATAGGTACTTATATAACCATTTGAAAATATAAAAACCATTCTTACCTCATAGGCTATAAAAATAATGGTTGCCTGGATTTGTTCCATAGGCTGTAGTTTGCCAGTCTTGCTCTAGGTAATTTAATTAAACAGCAGCAAATCGGCCAGTTTATTGAAGAGTTAATAAGTCATATATATGTAAATTTATGTGAAAAGTACGAGGATTTTAAATTTTTTAGTTAGTTCCCCCCCCCCTTTTTTGTCCTTTGTACGAGGATTTTAAATTTTTTAGTTAGTTCCCCCCCCCCCACCCTTTTTTGTCTTTTTTCGTGATTGGTAATGGGATCGCAACCCTTGGTGTCGCGCCCGCACCGCACTCAACCAGTGAGCAGACCGGTCTCTATATGGGATCCGAACCCTCCGCAGGAGCGCCGCACTCTACCAAGTGCGCCACCGGGCCGGCCCTTGTTTGTTTTTTTTAATAGCCAGACATGGTGATTAGTGTTTGTGGTGGTGAATTATTTCTAAAATTTGCTGGGCTTCGTTGCCTGTATACAGAATGGTAAGTTATTTAGTAGGGAGTTTGTTTTCCTGTTGTTTTTATCTTCAAATATAATATTGATAGTTGGCTTTCTAGGCAAATGTCAGATTTCCTCCATCTGAAACCCTTTTTTCCCTTTAGTTTCCTGTAATCTGAAATAAGAATTTGCTTATTTATTTTTTTAATTTTGGTGGCTGGCTGGTACAAATATTGAAACCTGGACCTTGGTGGTGTCAGCATCATGCCCTAACCAACTGAGCTAATCAGCCCTATAATCTGAAATTAAAAACAAAACAAAACAAAACACAAAATCTTCTCAAAATAGCAATATAAGATTGTAGCTGTAGTGAATTAAACTACTACATTAGGAGAAGAAAAGGTGAAAATTAGGCTGCGCATAGAGATATGGGAGTGGGGCAGCTCTTTAGAGAGGAATTTTTCAAAGAACAGCCTTGAAGAGTGTATATAAAGGGAATCTGTGATGAGAGGGTAGTGTAAGAACAGCATAATCATCAGAAAGTATACTGTTGCTTTGGTGAGAGTACTCTGCATTCCCAGCTTGAGAATCTCCTCTAAGGATGTGTGCAATAAAAATATTGTAGCGTTTTCTAGGCTTGTATATGAATCATTTTTGTAAGATAAATGTAAATTATGTTACAGCTCGTGGAATGCATATTTTTAAAATTACATGAACAGTGACTTTGTATTTGAGAAATTTTCTCATTATTGTATGCTATTCATCTTCATTTTACGGCTCTTCTATCTGAAGGATTTAAGAGAAAATAGAGTGCTATATCTGTTATATGAAAATTTTTATAAATTTTTGCATAAGTTTATATAAAATCAAATATGCTGAAACCATAGAATTTTTATTTGCTTTTTATTTTCCTTTCATACAGACAGACTAATGGGTTTCAAGGAGATTAAATTATCCAGTCATTTAGTGGCAACATTACATGCAGAGCATTTTTACTCTTAGTGTGTGTGTGTATATGTGTATGTGTACACAACTCTGCGTTTAGACCAGACAGAAGCATATGTTAACTATAGGCTTTTGTTTAATTTCATTTTACAGTAGAATTTTAATCAGGTGTCTTTTAAAATATTTGTATTACCTTGAAGTGTTTTACAAAGTTACTAGAAAACATACTTCAGGTACTAGCATAATAGCAGCTGTCTGCTTATAATTTACTTTTTCCCTGGAGATATTGGAGGGATATATGTATATATATGCTCATGTGGGTATTTGCTATACTTCCAAGCACCTGGGGCCTTACGAGACAGGTAATTGTGTTGTCAGGTAATTTGTTTGTTGTTGTGTGATCCTCTATATCTACTTGTATTACTGTCTTTTTTTTAGTCTTTCCCTTATTCCTTTGGTAAACTTGCTGCACTGAACGATTTTAGGACATTATAGCTCATCTAAACTTCCCAGCTGCTTTCTTTATACAATGTGCTTTTAACTTTCTAAATTAATCATGGTACACTTGGAAGAAAAACAGTTTCCCAAACACACTTACAAAGATGGATTTTTCACCCAACAAAAAGAATGCATTGTACCTCTACTTAGCTCCACAGCAAAGAAATTTAACCTAAGGAAGTAGTTCGAAACTTTTATGTAGAGATATGTATACAAGAATGTTTGTCACAGTATTTTATAAAGAAAAATTAGTATCACCCAAATATCTAGCAATATGGGATTAAATTATAATATGGTCAGATGATAGATAACATTGCACTTGTTAAAAATTACCTTTTAGAATAATATTTTGTGATAAGATTTTTTTCACATTTCATAGCGCAAAGGCAGAGTAATGTATTACTGCAGTTTTGAGGATGCAAATATGTGACTATATATGTAGATTATAGAATTGGAGGAAGAAGAATATTAAAAAGTTAACTTTGGTCTTGATTGGACTTGAGTACCAGGAGGTATGCTGTATTTGTGAAAATATACTATACTTTCACAATGAATATTTATTTATACAGAAAAAAATAATATTTTATTTAAATAAAATCACCTTGCATAGCAATTAAGAGGAAAAGAGGAGGAAAAAATGTTTAGCCACAAAATCAAAAAATATCGCTGGGCAGACTTTTCTTGGAAGGCTTAAGATAGTTGTCACAGTATGCTAATAAGTATGTTGATTCTTCACCAATAGTCCCAATGTTGGAGCCATGAAAAGAAATCTTTGTTTTATTTAATTTTACTTTCCCTGATGAGTGATCTCCTTGCTCTCCTTCGATCAGGGTTTAGGCATTCTTCACTGTGCCTCTTCCTTCTTCACCTATCTTTCCCCATCCTTATCTTCCTAATATGTAGATGATATTTAGCTTTCAAATTCTAACTCATGTTCCTCCTCTTTTTGTGACTATCCGTAATAGATATTGCCTTGCATTAATTATCATCTCTTAGTGTGCCTATAAACTTGATTTTCCAGTTAAACTGAAGCTCCTTGGTTAGGAAATATGTCTTTACACCTCTGTATGTGCCCCATAGTACCTGCATAATAATGTAAAGTTTTTGAATGGGAAACCCTAGTTTGGTTTTGACTTATACTCTTGAGCAAGTCATTTAGAGTCTCAGAGTTATTTTTCACACTTGCAAAATGTGGACAGTAATACAAGTTTACAGGACTGTTGTGAGAACTAAATAAGATAATTGGACGTTGTGACCACTTCATAAACTGTAAAGTGTTATATAAATATGAGTTGTTATGATCATTATAGGAGGTATTTAAAAAGTGGTTGATTAACATTAGGATAGGGATAGATGTAGATCAAGTAGCAGACAGCAACAGTTCCTGTTTGGGACCAAAGCCACCAGAAATTAGAGCACTGGTTAAAAGTAAATAATTAATCCACATCCATACATGGAATATTATATAACCATCAGAGTCATATCCTTATGTATTGATAGGGAGATCTCTGAGTAACAATAAGTAAAAAACGTTTAAGCACAGAAGGATATGCAAAGCTTGTTCTGATTTGTATTATAGATGATACATATCTAAATGTAATGAGGTATCTTGGATTGGATCTTGGAATAGAAAAATTGCATTAATGGAAAAAATAGTGAAATTCTAATAAAGTCTTGAGTTTAGTTAAAAATAATGTTCTAATGTTAATTTCTTTGGCATTGTAACATGGTTTTGACAAATGTAACATGGTTATATAAGATGTAGGGGAAACTGGGTAAAGGGTTTATGGGAACTCTGTTCTAACTTTGAAACTTTTCTATAATTGTAAACTTATTTCAAAATGAAAAGTAAATTTTAAAAAATAATACACACATTTGTGTTTGGTTAGAATATTTCTGAAAGACTATATAAGAAATTGTTAGTAATGATTGCCTTCTGAGAAGGGAACTCCTGGCAAGCAGAAGAGGGAAAGAAACTTACTTCTCACTGTGTACTCTTTTGTATTTTGTACAATGTGCATGTATTAACAATATTTAAAAATTGCTCAAGAGAATAAAAATGACAAGCCAGAGACTGGGAGAAAATATTTTCAAAAGACATGTCTGATAAAGGACTGTTATCCAAAATATATTAAAACTCAACAATAAGAAAATTAACAATTGATTTTAAAATGTGCAAAAGACCTGAACAGACACATCACCCAAGAAGATGTACAGATGTCTAATAAGCCTGTGAAGATATGCCCAACATCGTATGTTATTAGGGAATTGCAAATTAAAATGACAACGAGATACCACTATACATCAATTAGAATAATAAGCCTGTGAAGATATGCCCAACATCGTATGTTATTAGGGAATTGCAAATTAAAATGACGAGATACCACTATACATCAATTAGAACGGCCGAAATCCACCACACTGACAACACCAAATGCTGACAAGGATGTGGAGCAAGAAGAACGCTCATTTATTGCTGGTTAGACTACGAAGTGTTATAGCCACTTTGGAAGACAGTTTGACAGCTTCAAAAAAACTAATTACCGTACAGTTCAGCAGTTGTGCTTCTTGGTGTTTACTCAGTGTTGTTGAAAATTTATGCTCACACAGTAATCTGCACACACAGGTTTATAGCAGCTTTATTCATAATTGCCAAACTTGGAAGCAACTAGGATGTCTTTCAGTAGGTGAATGGATAAGTAAACTGTGGTACATATTATTCAGTGCTAGAAAGAAATGAACTATCAAGCCATGAAAAGACATGGAGGAACCTTAAATACAGATTATTGTGTGAAAGAAGCCAGTCTGAAAAGGCTGCATACTGTATAATTCCAACTATATGATATTCTTGAAAAGGCAAAACTAGGGAGACAGTAGAAAGATCAACGGCTGCTAGGGGTTAAGGGGGAGAGGGAGGGATGAATAGGTGCTGAACGGAGGATTTTTAGGGAAATGAAACTATTCTGCATGATGCTTTAATGGTGGATATATGTCATTATACATGTTAAAACCCAAGGAATATATAACACCAAGAGTGAGCCCTAATGTAAAATAAACTGTGGACTTTGGATGATAATGATGTGTCAGTGTAGGTTCACCAATTATAAAATATGTACCACTCTTGTGTGGGATGTTGATAGTGAGAGAGGCTGTGTATGTGTGAAGGCAGAAGGTATATGGGAACTCTCTGTACATTCCATTCAGTTTTGTCATGAACCTAAAACTGTTCTAAAAACTCCAAGTCTATTTTTTTAAAAAAATGTACACAACGGTTGCCTCCTACCCCCACCCCACCACCCCACCCTGCCCTGGCTTTAAAAGGCCTCTCTTGTGGTTGGGTCTGGCCTGAAGCATACATGGAGACATTTAGCTGAATGAGAAAGATGCTGGAGAAAAGCAATTAGCTAGAAGAGAATGATTTTCTGAACAAATCTGGCATCTTTAACTTTGAAACTGCAGTGTACAGATACTATATAGGAATCATGTAAAATTGTTAACATGGAGTAATAACTGCAGCTTAATCTAAATGCTACGATTGACCTATACTTTGTTACCTAACTGCCATAGCTTAGGGTTGACAATATAAACTATTGATGGTAACAGCCTTACTGTGAACTAAATAATATGTAAATAAACCTGTCTATTGGTATAAATATTTATGGTGTAAACTATGGGGGATGGGACATCCATAAGGAAAAATAAAATGTGTTTCAACCTAAGCCTTACACCTTATACAGCAACTAACTCAAAATGGATCATGGCCTTAAATCTTTTAAAATGTAAAATTTTAGAAGAAAACATAGTAGAAAATCTTTGTGATCTTGACAAAGACATATTTGACAAAAGACTGTACTTAAAATATTTAACAACCCTCAAAACTCAACTGGGGGGGTGGAATGCAGCTAGAAAATAGGCAAATAATTCACATGAACAGAAAATTCACTGAAGAGGGTATACAGATGGCAAATAAGTACAGCTGTAAAAAGATGTTCGATGAGAAATGCAGATCAAACCACGATGATACATGGCTATATACCCCTCAGAATGTCTAACATAAAAAATAGTCAAAACGCCAAATGCTAGTGAAGGTGTGGAGAAGCCAGGTCATTTATTCATTGCTAGTAGGAATATAAAATGTTACAGCCATTCTGGAAAATAGTTTGGCAGTTCATTATAAAACTAAGCATGCAAATACCATATTTGCACTCTTGAACATTTATTCCAGAGACATGAAAGCTTATGTTCCCACAAAATTTTGAACATGAATGTTTTAGCACCCTTATTTGTAATAGCCCCAAACCGGAAACCATCCAGATGTCCTTCATTAGGTAAATGGCTAAACTGTGGACCACCCATATCATGCAATACTATTCAGCAATAAAAAGGAATGAACTGTTAATCAGTGCAACAATTTAGATCGATCTTGGGTGAATCAGGCTGAGTAAAAAGAGCTATTCCCCAAGATTACATATTGTATAATTCTTTTTATACACTACTCTCAAAATGCCAAAATAGTAGAATCAAGAACAGATTGTTGGTTTCAGGGGTTAGGGAAACAGATGGGTGTGGTTATAAATGAGCAACGTCGAGGGATCCTTGTGGTGAAGGAACTGTTTAAGAATCCTGATTGTGGATACATGAACCTACACCTATGATAAAATTGTATAGAAATAAACACACACAAATGAAAAAGTCTAGGGAAATTTGAATAAGTTCAATAGATTGTATTAATATCAGTATCCTGGCTGTGATATTGCAAGGTGGGGGAAACGGGGTAAAGGGTACACAGGCTCTTTCCGTTATTTCTTATGACTGCACATGAGTCTACATTTATCTCAACAACAACAAAAAAGGTTTAATTGGAAAGTAAATATGCAAATAAATAACTGAATATATAAATAAATTAAAGAAAATGAAAAATTGTAGGAGAGTGAGTTAGGTAATATTGGAGGGAAGAAAATGGTCAGAGATGTGCAGAAAAAATTATTTTTCTAGAAACATTTCTAGTGGAAATCCAGACACAAAACAAAACATCAGTTGCCCTTGTGGCTTGTTAAACCTCAGAAAATCCATGAATTTCTAAGGCAAGACTGTTCCTTGAACTCTTCTCTTTTTAGGGAATTACAGTTCTAGCAGGTGATATTAGCCAGCGAGGGAAAGTATCTTTTTGTCGACGTTTCATCCTTTCTTTTGAGAGCACCGCACTGTTGTACCTTTGGGCAATAGAGAGTAGGAAGCAACAAAGACCAGGAGCCTTCTGTGTCAACAGCTTGAGAGCATTTAGAAAGCAAGATAATCTGTATTTCAGAATTGTATATTTACAGCAAAAATATTAGCAAGAGGACAACATATTGGTACATGGGATGAAGGGGAAAGATAGTGATAAACTTTATCTAGGGCTGGTCCCTGTCACCTTTCTTTCACCCAGAGGCAAAGTAGAAAGATGCAAAAACAAATTTTGTCTGGGCCTGTCCTCACGTTTACTTGGGTGAGGAAAATGAGGTTTGAAGATTAGGTTAACTGCCATTTATAATCTCAGTTAAATATGAAGAATTCCCTCCTCTCCCTTAAAACGCTACTCCTGCTTAGGAAACTTTTTTGCAATTTTCAGTTTTTTCACTAGACACAAGCTGGCTCCACAGGAAGAGTTTGAGAATCTAGGCGATGCTGTTCTGATGTTCCCTGGGGTTACGTATTTTAGGCAAACAACTCCTTAGAGGTATTCTGGCTTGGAGCCTCTTGAGGTAATTGGGGGGAAAACAGGGGAGAAGGTTCTTGGAAATGGAGTTAAGAGAAACATCAGTAAGCTAATTTATAACTTCCCCTTGGATTTTTAAAGATTCTACTTGATTTGTCAAATTTTCTTAAATTTGTTTAAAAGTCCTACTTTTAAATATGTATACAAAGAAAGTGAAAAATATACTTGCCTCTGTGTTATCAAAAATTTTGTCATTTGCCTTCCCCTTGGATTTTTAAAGATTCTACTTGATTTGTCAAATTTTCTTAAATTTGTTTAAAAATCCTACTTTTAAATTTGTATACAAAGAAAGTGAAAAATATACTTGCCTCTGTGTTATCAAAAATTTTGTCATTTGCAAAAAAATCAAAGGCTGTAATTGTTGATCTTTTAAAATCCTAATAAACTATAGTGCATTATAAATTTAAGGCTTTTAAAAATATTTTTCAAATGTTTAGTATTAGTGTCAATGAGTCCTTGGGGCAGATTTTTTGTATATGTGAAATCCGAAGTATAAACAAACTACCTCTTTCTTAAAAAGAGCTTTAAGATGAAGTGGCTAAATCTCAAATTTCCCTTTTTGCTTCAGTGTGTCAGCGAATCTGGCTGTAGGGTATATTTATCTACTGTAAAGCCCACTGATGCATGCAAAGCTGAGTAGGGTACAATTTTCCCTGGTGGGTCTTCTTTCTCTGGGCATTTGTAGCTATGCTTCAAGCCTGTGGGGTCAGCTGGGGAAAGCTGGAAGGACTAAGATGTCAGCTATTGTAAAGATACTGAAGATCCTATATTAGGAAGAGAGTGGACATCTGGTCTTTAAAATACATGTATTTGTTCTTATAAAGGAGTTAGTTGGAAATTTGAACAATAACGATAATTATTATATTGTAAGGTGGGTAAACTATTAGTTTCTGTGGCATTTAAATAATTCTGGCTGGTTAGCTCAGTTAGTTAGAGCACGGTGTTGATTACACCAGGATCAAGGGTTCGGATCCCCATACTGGCCAGCCACTAGCCTCCCCCACCAACCCCCCCCCCCAAAAACAACAAATAATTCTGTAATTCTTTGTACTTTGTTTATGTTCTTTCTATAAGAGTATTAGAATTTTTGTGTCTCTTGTCTTAACATTAGATATTTCAACTTGTTTTTGTATTTAGTTAACTTGAACCTATGGCCTTTAAGTTAACTAACACCTTTTTAAACTAGTTCATATTTTTTATCTTAACGTATTTTCACAAATAGTGTTTTATGTTTTTGTTGAGGTGGATACTGAATGCTATTGTATATCACAAATGAATGAAATTGTTAAAGGTAGCTTAATTTGGCTATCTACCTTTCTTCGTAAAAATGTTAAAGTTATGGGATTTATTTAACATCATTAAATATTTTTATTTAAATATTTACACTTTACCATAAGTCACAGTTGTACTTAATTCAACCATTAACATTTCCTACTCAATGCAAATGAACATGTAAGGCATCTAGAAATTGTTAATTTGTGAAGGAACAAATTAAAGAAGTTATAATGGCCTTTAAGCAGTATATGATGGATGAAATATTTTAATTCAAGGTATAAATAGTCCTAATATTTCCAATGAGAGTGTGTAGATCACTTAGTGTCATAGGAGATCAAACTATGGAAATTTGGAAAAAATACAAATGACTCCAGAATTACCCAGCAAGTTGTAATGATATAGCTTTCTCAGCGTCAGTGCTCGTGATAGCATAACAACATATGATATATCTGATTAGTGTCATACATAATGGGTTGCTTTGAAAGATAATGGTTCTAACAGTCAATAAAGCACACAGTAGGAAAGATTTGATTAACATGATCAGAAAGTATACCATATTAAGGGACTAGGATCATGCTTTTTTGCCTTGAAAGCACTGGCAGAATAGATTAGAGTAGTATCAAATAGTGTGAAAGTATAAGACACTGAATCTTCTTGGCTTGTGTTGATAGGTTCTAACCTAATGTGTATCACATTTTCGTTTTTAATACAGAATCTAAATAACTGGAGTCCTCTTTCCATGGTGCCCATTATTTATTTCCTCTATGACTGTGCTCTTATGAATTTGGTTGAAAGTTTTTTAGTTGGGGAAACTGACTTTTGTGTACAGAGAAGAAAATAATGCTAATATAGTAATGTAGTCCTCTGCCTTCTGTCCAGTTCCACAAAACCTTTTAATTTAAGAGGCTCAGTCTTTATAGGTTGCTTGGCTGGGCATAGATAGAATGGATGCATTTCATAGCTGAAAACTAGAAAAGGACCTGGTTCATCTCCTTGTACAAATGAGGAAACTGAAAGTAAGCCCCTCTGTTTGGTTAGAATAACAGTTGATATTAGAAAGATTGAAGCACTTGGAAGCCTCACCTTCAGAAAATTCCTAACATTCCTTAACTTGCTAGGGTTAAAAAGGGAAAAAGAATTTGATGTGATAATAAAAGATTCAAATGGTAATGTGCAGTTTATTGGGCTAAAATAGGTCAGTGAACAGAAATGTAGAATTTTAGTGAGTGAGGAAAACATTTTTATCCTGTCTCAGAGGCATTGTGCCTAGAGTCCATGTATGGGATTTTGAAATAGAGGCCTCTTTTTAATGTCCTCTCTTTTCAGGCTTGCTCTGATCCCACTCTTTTTTTCTTTTTGGTTAAGATAGAGCTCACCTGTGGCAGAACTGGCTAGGGCTGAATTAAATTCTGGCTGGCTTCTTGGTGGTATGTGCTATTTCACCCTGGACACAGTCATGGAATAGCCAAATCCCAGCGAGTTTCAGGCCAAACTCTGAAAACAGTGCATACAGCTTTTTCTAAGGATTTGTTGACAGCATAAAAGAGAAATTTTGGATTCACTTGGGATTAGTGGCAATCGCTTTCCTCCCTAAGAGGAGGAAAGAGAGAGGATTTAGACTGAGATCCTTGGTGTATTCTTGTTGAGGGAAAATGATATAGAGGGGAACAGAGAGAACTGATAAGCAGACCTGGATAAGATTTCATAGTTTGCCTGTGTGGAGCAGAGGAATAGGTGGTTTATATATCTTGAAAAGAATAAATACTTTGTAAGTGAGAAAAGGCCAAAAGAGAAAAGTTACCCAAAAGTGCCATACGAACAAGGTGCCAACCCCTCTCTCCTCCTTTTGGATACCATAGAAAACTAAAAACCTTCCAGGTGATCGCAGGACTATTTCTGGAATGTAGAGAGTTTTATATTTTCTGTAATGTGGTTTAGAAGGAAAGGAAATCCTCTGCCCCTTCTCAAATCTTAAGAAGGTGGGAATGAGAATTGTACTAGAAATTTTTTAGTCCAGAAACATGAGCCTTCTGTCAGCTGAGGGCTTCTAGCTCTCTAGATTTGGATAGGAAGCCCTGTCGCTGGGAATATCCTCCGTGCCAAAGTAGCTTTGTGGCCTGACCTTGCTTGAATTTTCAGGTGATCTGACTTTCCAGTGATGTGACACCATAGTACAAAGGACCCAAGCCTCAGGTAGCTTTTTTAGGGACAGGCCCTGGGTTAGTTCTGCCTAAAGGTAGGATGACTACTCTGGCAGATAACTTGGAGGAAGAAACCTTGCCTTCGTCTGAGTTATACTGCTTGGAAGGTCCTCAGATGTCTGCTAACTGTGAGTGATTGTGTGTGGCCAAGCTGCAGCGTCACCTCAGCAACTATTCAGATATAGGAGCTACATATGATAGGACAGCTTAGATTGCTGTATTCTTAGAGTGTAATGGTTTTGAGGTTCTATCCTTGCAGCACGGTCTAGATGACCTTGATTTTCTGTGGAAAACCAATGGACAAGTAACTCGTTTTTATTAAATTATTTGGTATAGTACAAATTTTAATAATTTTTCCTGTTAGAGTTTTAATATACCACCTGTCTCTTCATATTTTATTGAGTGCCCTCTGTGTGCTGAACACTGTGCTTAAGAGTATGGGAGATACCAAGAAGAAAAAGATATTATCTTCAAAAGAACTACTGAGGACTCAGACTTTGTTCCTAATAAGCTTATAATGTGTGTAAAAATAGAATATTGTCTAGACACTACATTGCAGATTAAGCTGAACAAATACAGAGCATTTGATTTTAGTGGGAAAAGAAAAATAAAATCTGAACTCGTTTAACTTAAACATAATTTTCACTTTGAATAACTGTTAAAATTTTCAATTATGAATTTTGCTTTTTCATGGCAAGAAACTATCATAGATCTCTGCACATCATTGTCCTATGTGACTTACCTGCAGGATAAAGTCTAGGCTCCTTAGCATGGCACTTACGGACCTTTATTTTCTCAATCTTCATTTTTTTTTCCCCACCCTCATGTCTATAACATACTCCATACTCCTGCCATATCCCAACAACTTTCTATTTCTAGAACTATCATTTACTTTCAAAAGTTTTTGCTTTTGCTTGATGACATTGACTTTCTTAAGGAATAGCTCACATTTGACATCTGTGACTTCAGATAAAGGCAATCACTACCTCTTTTGTATTTCCGTAAACTTCGTGCAACTGGCTAAGTAGCATATCTTTTTTTTTGCCTATTATCACAGAGAGTTGTATACACTTCTGTCTTTTTCTGCTGAGCTATAAATTCCTTGAGGGCAGGTCTTTTTGTTATTTATATTTATATCTTCTAGTATATGCCTGAAATATAGTGATAATCAGTAATTAGAGTGGCATTTTTTGAGTTGCTCTTCCTTATCTTTCAAGATAGGAGTACTGTAGTTGAGTGTCTTGTCTGCTAGAAGATACAGAACTACCTCTGAAAAGTGGATTTCAAAGTGAAACCTGGCTGTGGTCCCAGTCTTGAAACAGAGTCTTGGGCTTTGGTGTAATACCTTCTCCATAGGGATAGAGGACTTTAGTGAGTGGTTTAAATTTTGGGAACCATGTTTAAGTCTAACAACTAATTTTATTTTTGTGATCCCTTTAAAAGCATGTTTATCTCTGTAACATAAGTGATTATTTATTGCTCTTTGACATATGAACATATTACATGATGTTTTATTTATTGCTCCATCAAGAGCTTTTTACTTGGGGGAAGTGGTTGTGGTTGGCAGTCATCCCAAGGTGCTTTCAGCCAGGGAAAAAAATTATAGGCAGTTAACCTACTGTAATGTTTTGATAAACAATTATGATTTTAAGTAGAGGTGGTAGTGGGATGAGTGGCGTGGAAAATGTTAGCTTTTGTAAGCATTTTTAGGATGCATGAATTTCTCTCAAAATTGGTTCTTGTTTGACAAAATCCCAATTTTTATATTTCCTACTGCTTTCCAAATAGACAACACTCTTGGTTTCATAATGTAGTTGGCCTTACTTAAAAGTTTTATATCTTTGGTACCTAGCAAAATGCCTTGCATAAAGGAGGCATTAATAAATATTGAGTAAATGAATGAATAAAAGCTGTTCCTTATCAAACTCAAGACTAAGGGTTTTTTTTGTTTGTTTTGAAAGAGGAAAGGAAATTGCATATTAATATGAAGCATCAATTCATTTTGCTCTCTGTTTGTGTTGCATAACAGCAATATAAAACAATTCTGAAGCAGGGTTAATTGTCTGATTGAGCTTTGGTTTAGCCTCACAATACTTTGAACTATCAGATTTCTTCTATGTCTGTGGTTTTAGTCATTTTTGTCTGTTATCTTTGTTTTTTTTTTTTTCGTGACCGGCCACGGGATCGCAACCCTCAGTGTTGCCCCCGCCCCTCGCTCAGCCAGTGAGCGGCCGGTCCGTATGTGGGATCCGAACCCTCGGCGGGAGCGCCACCGCGCCTCCCAAGCGGCGCGCTATAGCAGTGCGCCACCGGGCCGGCCCCATGTCTGTTATCTTTGTTTTTTTTTTTCGTGCCCGGCCACGGGATCGCACCCCTCAGTGTTGCCCCCGCCCCTCGCTCAGCCAGTGAGCGGCCGGTCCGTATGTGGGATCCGAACCCTCGGCGGGAGCGCCACCGCGCCTCCCAAGCGGCGCGCTATAGCAGTGCGCCACCGGGCCGGCCCCATGTCTGTTATCTTTGTTTTTTTTTTTCGTGCCCGGCCACGGGATCGCACCCCTCAGTGTTGCCCCCGCCCCTCGCTCAGCCAGTGAGCGGCCGGTCCGTATGTGGGATCCGAACCCTCGGCGGGAGCGCCACCGCGCCTCCCAAGCGGCGCACTATAGCAGTGCACCACCGGGCCGGCCCCATGTCTGTTATCTTTGTTTTATCTAGTCTTGCAATGCAGAAGCCTTATCTTATATTCAGTACAGTGATCAATTTAATTGGCTCTGCAGTGTTGAGGATAAAGTTGCTTGGCCAGGATATATTTGGCAGTATGAGGAAGGCAATCTTCAATGATGATTATAACTCCATCTTGTCTTCATTGTGTTTTTTCTAAGCACAGACACAGCTTGGTCCTCTGGTGGTGACACAGGAAACATCAATAACAACCTTTGTAAATGTTAAATAAAAGAGCAAATTGAAGGGCAAATTCATTAGAAAAGAATTTTTATCTGAGCAAATTAACCCTTATTTCCTATCACTTGTCATGGGTCTTAAGTTCTAATATTATTTACCTGCTTGTAATTAACCACTTAGTTTGAACTTTTGTATATTTGCATGCTTTTTTCACACTATTTCCTCTAACTGAAATGCTCTTCATGTCTTTCTTTGCCTGATTAATTCCATCAATTCATTTATCAATATTTACTGCATTTCTACCATTTGCTAGGCACTATGTTAGCTACTTGGATATACATTGGTAATGAAAGCAGTTATGCGTTTGCCCTCCTGGAGTTTTCAACTCATACTTCAGCTTTTTCAGGAAGCCTCGCCTGAACTCCCATCTTGGATTCAATGCTCCTTTTCTCTGTGTCCATGGCTCTCTATACATGTTATACTGAAATTTGCTATTTGTGTGCATTTGCTTTAGAGTGGAAATTTCTTGTGGATAAAATGTCTTGGTTCATTTTCCCACTGGGCTCTAATACCTGATATACAGAAGGTGCTCAATAATTGTTTGTTAAACTATTTTTAAACTGTAAATAAATTATATGATCCCTGATATTGATGAAATCTTAGGACTCTGCTCTGTATGCATTATAATTATTTGTATGCTTTTCTGTCTCGCATTAGATTGCCAGCTTCTTGAAGAGTACGATTTTATCACATGTATATTGCTGTGCCCCACTATACCTAATGCCTACATATAGGAGCTGTGAGATTGAACCTTTTCTTAAGAATGTTTTTGGTAAATGCTGATCTCCTGTGAGAGCCACCTGAGTGAGCTGTCAGATAGTGTCTGAAAGTCAGGCAACTTCTTTAAAGAGAGACGGGACGAGCTTGGTCATTAAATTGGTTCAGAAACTGCCTGTTGTCTCTGCTGTGCAAGTGAGCTGATACTGAAAGGTAATCTGGAATAGGAGTTCTTTGGATATAGTTTTAGAAACAGGAAAAAGTGTCATACTTTAAGGCATGGTTTGGAGCTGACATGCTGGCCAGAAGCTGTATAGATGAGGACATCTACCAGTGAGGTTACATGACTGGAAGAGAAACTGAGGTCCCTCTGCTAGTCTAGGACAAAGATGAAGCTTAACTTCACTGATGGGTAGAGGCAGACTTTTCACTACTTAAAGAATACATTTCTGGTAACTAACTAATTATGAATTCACTTCATTCTGTTATTAGAGCAGTTCCATGAGCGTACTGAATTCATTTGAACAATATTGTTTGCTGTGGCTTGAATAATAATGCCCCCTTCAAAATTCCTGTAGAAACTTAATCCTCAGTACAGCAGTATTAAGAGGTGTGGCCCTCATGAATGGGATTAGCATCCCTATAAAAGGGCTCAAGGTTGAAGAGAGTGCTCTCTTGTTCTTCCACTCTTCCACCCTGTGACATGTGAGGACCAGCATTTGTCTCTCTCACCTTTGTGTCCCTTCTGCCATGTGAAGAGACAGTATCACCACCACCCCCAACCCCCACCCTGAGGATGAAGCAACAAGGTGCCATCTTGGAAGCAGAGAGTAGCCCTCACCAGATGCCAATCCTGCCAGCAACTTGATCTTGGACTTCCCAGCCTCTAGAACTGTGAGAAATAAATTTCTAGGGCCGGCCCGGTGGCGCACTGGATAGTGCGCCGCTTGGGAAGCGCGGCGGCGCTCCCGTCCAAGGGTTCGGATCCCACGTACAGACCGGCTCCCGCTCACTGGCTGAGTGAGGCGCGGGAGCAACGCCGAGGCTTGCGATCCCGTCGCCGGTCCCCGGTCCGGTACGGGGGCAACACTGAGGGTTGTGATCTGTTGCCGGACACGGAAAAAAGACAAAAAAAGACAAAAAAAAAAAAAAAGAAAGAAAGAAATTTCTGTTGTTAACAAATTACCTAGTCTGTGGTATTTTGTTATAGCAGCACAAGTGGACTAAGACAGTGTTTTTTAAAAGAAGTAATGTTTGTGGATACAGCTGCATTATTCCTGGAATGATCTGGGAGGATTCTTTGGAATTTTGTGCTGTTGTATATAATTAATTAGGTTGTTATCAGTATATTTTCATTGTGATGAATGAGTGCAGTGTGTCCATGGGTGAGATCAGAATGAGAATAGAGATTTTTATTCATACATTGCATATTTAGCCAACATTTATTGTCTGCTGTATGCTTTTCTACCTAAAATGTTTTCATTTTTCCTACTTCTCATTTCCCTGTTTTCTACCCCCCAAAATCCAGAAAAACAAAAAACCTACTTCATGCTTTATAGGCCTGCTCAAATGTCACTTTCTTTAAAAAGCCTTGCTTGATTTTTTTTTTCCTGTCATTTTTTTCTTTCCCATGGCACCTTTAAGGAAATGTGTGAAATTAGTCTTGCATTACAGCTTTAATCCCCTTCCTCAGACCTTAAGCCACCTGAGGAAAGGTACATATTTGATTTCCTGAAGCACTATCAGAGAACTTTGATTATATTTGTGGCAAAAAATGAAAAAAATATATACTTCTCATAGTAATAATTGTACTGTATAATAACTACAATTCAT
Source organism: Galeopterus variegatus (assembly GCF_000696425.1). Classification (NCBI taxonomy): domain Eukaryota; kingdom Metazoa; phylum Chordata; class Mammalia; order Dermoptera; family Cynocephalidae; genus Galeopterus; species Galeopterus variegatus. Next base: position 30,016 of record NW_007735747.1, on the reverse strand, counting down.
TCAGCATATACCTATGGGTCAGACACTGTAAGAAGTATTTATATTCATTATTTTATTCAGTTCTTACAACAGCATTATTTTATAGGTAAAGGAACAAACTTGAGAAGTCAGGTAACAAACTGCCTCAACAGCTATTAAGTGGTAAATCAGGAAGTAGAACTGAGATCTCTCCAAAGTCCATACTCTTAAAATACAATACTATACTGCTGGTATAGTTTCTCAGCATCAAATAGAACTGCTGAAAGAATCAGTTTACCTTATCATTTTATTTCCTTTTCATTAGAACCTTTGGAATATACCAATCAAATAAAATTAAATTTGGAACACAATTTTCAGAAAATATAGATTCTATAGACCTTTTATAAACTGGTCCTAAACTAATTCTTGTGAAAGTAAGACTCATAAATTTGAGGAAGTGTTCCTTAGCTGTGGAAAACAACTAGAGATTTTGAAGGGATTTATTCTTTCTACGTAAAATGGTTATTTGGAAGAATTTCCAGGTGGAGGAAAGCAGTAGTTTTTTATATTGTTATATAAATTCAGCAGGACAGACAGACTGAAAATAGCTTTTAAAATGATGTAATGGAAAGCAATCTCAAAGTTTTGTGGAGAGGAGGTTGAGCAGGTGAGAAAATAAAACATTTAAGCTAACTACTAAAATAATGACCGACATTAAAGCAGAAAAAAAGAGGCAAGTGTCATTCACAACAATGACAAAATTAGTAATCCTCTTGCCTTTATGAGTTTCTTTCTTGTTAAATTTATATTTTAGCTTTTTGCTATGTTAGAAAGTTTTTTATTTTCATGGTTTTGGCAATTTAAATGAAGTAAATTAACATGAACAAAGGAAATTCTTGAATGAATAATGGAAGTCTGAGGATTTTGCAATGGAAAGTATACAATTAGCATTATTTTTTGGTAATGAGCTTTATTTTGAAGATGCAACCACTGCTAAATATTTTCAAATTTTTTCTTATTTCTTGAAATCCTTTGTGATTTCTTTTCAGTCACCTTCTGATCTTTTATTTCTTCTGATTAGGTAGGCAGTCTCTGTTTGCTGCTCAAACACTCCACCGCCTAGCTCTAACCCTTGAGTCTCCTTTTTAAAGGAAAAGAAGCAGGCCTCAGGCTCAGAGTCAAGAACAGGAAGTTTTTATTTATGGCAAGTGCTACTGATTTTCCATTCTGTTCTATTGGAGCCTCTCACATATTTCAGTTTCACTGTTTTTGCGTCTGCTTTGTTTCACAAGGATTTATCATTTTGTTTTTCAATGACTTGCTGAAGGTAGTCTAAGACTAGCTGGGGAATTTGGGAACCAGCATGCACAGGTATCTTTGGCTTCCTCATCCTCCCTAGAATTCAGGGCAGTTTGGCAGACTTCCCCTTAGCCACTATGATTGTAGCCTTCTTCGTGGAGCAAATCGGACTTATTGCCAGTAGTATTCTCAGACTTCCCAGGTGTTGCAGGTGATAGCTGCATTTCTTCCACAAAAATGAAGAAAACACAGACAGCTGTGTCCCAGAAAGTTCCCTGTGCTGCCCTCTCATTGTTAATATCCTGTCAGTGCTCTGACATTTTCACCAGAGACGGTGTCTTGGCTCTCAGAACTGTTCTTTTTTTCTTAGATTGACCACACCATCCTGATTATATTTCCTTTTTCTCTTGTGGCTAAGCATTGCCTTAGCAGGAAGAAACCACCAACTCGATAGGAAAGTCTAATGGGATGGTGATACAGATCTCACCAGGGACAGAAAACTGAGCTTGCATGCCCAGGTTCAGTGCCCTAACCAGATCTCTCTGAAAAATTATTTGGGGCCTTTGTGTGCAGGGAAACCTGAGAAAACCAAGTATGGTCTGAGGTCTGAAGTCTAACTGGCCCTGCTCTCCTTTCTCCAGTGGGAAAGCTTAAAAATAAAAAAGGGCTAAAGAGTTTATAATATTTCTGTAGGTTTTATTGTTGTGGTTCCAGCTGACAAGCCTGAATAAAATCACATGACTGCTGCTATAATTTGTAATATGATGCACCCAGTTAATGGAAGGTAAGCAACAAATGAAGTGGTTAATATTTTACTGTTACCCTGGACAAATCTACAGGTAGAGTGAGTGATAGGACTCATGAAATAAATAAATAGAAAGTTATTATGTATTAGCCTTTAAACTCCAAAATACCAGAATAGCTAGTGGTGAATTTCTGAGCAGACGTCCTGGTGGGCTAGTTAAGTTTTACTTAACTGCTTTTTAACTCACAGCTAATTTCTAGAAAGCAAGAAGTTCTCCTTTGCAGTGATAAATATAGGGTTAGTATACTTTCAACAATTCTTTCCTGCTTTTGTTTATATAGTTTTTTATTATTTTATAACCCTCTAAGTACAGGGTATACATCCTTATAACATGCTGAAAATAGAAGCTATTCTTTGCTTCTTTCCTTCACATACAGAAAACCAAAACTGGAGAAAAGATATAAAAGCAACTAATAATTCCCGTGAATAAAGTACAGTTTTTAGGTTTATAATGCTTATATTTTGTCTATAAAGAATCTGATTTTTTAAATTGAGACCTTGACAATTTATAGTAATTTGTCTTTAGTGCAGTGCTTTTTCAAAGATGCCCCCCTGTTGTATCATCTTTATAAACTTATTAGCAAAAAATTGGTTGAGCTTTTCATTCTGTTTATATTATAAAACAAAAAGATATACTGAAAGAGATTTTCAGATTTCACAGTCTCTACTCCCTATCCCCTCCAATATAATATGCTCTGTCTTAATCCTATTGGAGAATTATTGCTCATGTATGTTGATTTAAGAAACAAAAAAAAGCAAAACTACTTCCTCCCCTTCCTTAATCTACATATTGGAAAAATCTCTGTTGCTGAAAGTTAGATATGTTTCTCTGATAATGTCAGTCTTTGGCTCCTTGGGTCAGGTTCCTTCTTTGTTCTTCATTAATGTGCCCTAAACCAGACTGCATCTAACTGTCTTGCTTTATTTTCTGATCCCTTTGTTATCTGGTCTTGCCAGTGAGTCCAACAAGGTCACAGTGGGGATCTCTGGGCTACATATTCGTTAATGTTTAATGGGAATTTCCCGAGATAAGGCAGCACAGGATAACTATGGATTATCAGGATTCTTTGTAATTGCCTATAATTTTATCAGCCCAATGTGGCAATCTGTTTTGTGCACGGGGAGTTGGGTAGGTTCCTTTCTTCATGGAAAAAAATCAAAACAATAAATTTATTCTTACTTACTCTCTCTACTCTTTTTCTCTTTTTTTAATTTATACAGTCAATCAACATTTATAAAACACCTACAGTGTGCAAGACATTCTGCTAAACTTTGAGGAGACAAAGATGGTTAATGAACATTTTCAGTGTGAATAGTATTTGGTCATCCACAGTTCAAATGAGTAAAAGCAACCTCCCTATGGGGAGAGTAGCACTCACCATATAAATATCATCACTGTTTATATAGAAAATATTTTATTCTCTTAGATTTTGGGTTTCTTAAGGGTGTCTTCTCAGTGCTTCCCATACTGATTTAAACAAAATGAGGTCTCTTACTGAGTTTGAGAAGTATTTGTGAAATGCTGAGTGAATGAATGTGGGAATATAGTAATCAGTAGTAAAATTATTTGCTTGATAATTCAGTGGTCACTCCCAGTGACAGTGGGGAGAAGACTCCCTGTCTATACTTCACTGCTGCCTGGGTTGATAAATTAATTGGCATATAAAGTCCTGTTTTGATTAATGTTGTCAGTTCTCAGAAGAGGCGTCTGATAGGTTGTGACACAGATTTTTTACTTGTTTTGAGATTTAAAATTAAGTGCTTTTCCTGGACATCAGAATATCTAACTCTGAAATTAGAACAATTCCATCACCTACCAAATTCACTTGAACAGTAGTTGTTCTTTTTTAAAAAGGGTAATATTAATGGATCCAGCTCTTTTGTTTCTGAGATGATTCCTGACTGATTTGGTTCACCTACCAAATTCACTTGAACAGTAGTTGTTCTTTTTTAAAAAGGGTAATATTAATGGATACAGCTCTTTTGTTTCTGAGATGATTCCTGACTGATTTGGGAGGGGTTCTTTGGAGTTTTCTGAAGTTGTACATAACTCATTTGGTGGTCTAAAGTATATTTTCATTATACTTAAGCCATCTTCAGATGTGGGCTGTTACTAAGTTCATCTTCTTTCATACTAATGATAGATACATAGTGATTTTCTTAACTGTACTATATACCTAAACATGTAGTTGTACTCCTTCTTTGCTAATAATTTCACAAGAAATTGATAGATTTATTAAGCTATCAGATTAGAACTGAAATCATATTTGACTTCTATTGTTTCTGCATTTAACAAAGGGAAGAGGAGGCCATATTTCATTATGACTTTCAGTGTGTCCCACGCACCAGGCAGAATGCTTTAGCTTTGTTCATTTAATCTTTGTAATCTTATGTGAGTAGTTTTGTTGTTATTTTTTAAATCTTTGAAATTCAGCGGGTTTTTTGCTTGTGCTTTTTGTCTTTTGGTCATACTTGATAACCATCATTCTACTCTCTGCTTCAGTGTTTTTAATAATAGTTTTATTGAGATATAATTCACATGCTATAAAATTTACCCTTTTAAGTATACAATTCAATGGTTTATATTCAGAGAGTTGTGCAACCATCACCACTATCACAGTATTTTCATCACCCATTAAGAAAACTGGTGCCTATTAGAAGTCAATCTCCATTTCCCCCTTCACCCAGGCCCTGGCAACAACTGATCTTTCTGTCTATGGATTTGCCTATTTTGAACATTGCATATACATAGAGTCATATAATAGTTGGTCTTTTGTGACTGGCTTTTCTCACTTAGCATATTTTCGGAGTTCATCCATATTGTAAATATATTAATACTTTACTTTTATAGCTGAATAATATTCCATTACACAGATAAACCACATTTTATTTATCCATTCACCAATTAATTGAGATTTAGGTTGTTTCTTCTTTTTGGCTATTATGAATTATGCTGCTATGAACTTGGTGTAGAAGTTTTTATATGTCCATGCTTTTAATTCTCGTGGGAGGAATTACTAGGTAATATAACTCCATGCTTAATCATTTGAGGAACTGTCAGACTGTTTTGCAAAGTGGTTGTGCACCATTTTATGATCCTACTAGTAATCTATGAGAGTTCCAGTTTCTTCACAGCTTGGCCAACATTTATTTGTTTTTTTATTTTAGCCATTTTAGTGGATGTGGAAACCTCATTGACGTTTTGATTTGCATTTCCCTAATGACAAATAATATTGAACATCACTTCATGTGTTTGTTGACTACTTGAATATCTACTTTGGAGAAATGTCTACTTGAGACTCAGTGCAGTAATCTTTGAAATGGAGATAGTAGTACTGGCTTTGCTGTATCCTTGAGGATTATGTAATAAAAGGATGTACTTAATGTCTAGCACAGGGCATAAGACTTACAAGACATTTCTTCTTTCCCATTCCTTCTCCAATTTCACAGATGAAGAAACTGAGGCTTAGAGAGAGAGCATGTGAGGTAATTCACAAGAGTTCATTTGACAGTTTGTGAATGCTAGCTTTTGATTCCAAATAGATTCAACACTGTAGTCCCCCTGTCAACCCCTTCTTTTTGCCTATGCTGTAAACCCTTGCTGGGAAATGACTGCTGTGAATATATGAAATTAGTTACATGGTATTTGTCTTTTATATCTTTGCTATAAAAGCAAATGTAGCTGATATTTAGAAAACTTTTCAAGGAGTTGAATTTATTTAATAGACTCTTTCTTTGGATCAATTTGAAATGTACTGTACCTAAGTAAACTCTCTTCTCCTTACACTTTCACCTCTGTAAGATAAAATGTCTTAGATGAAAGGCTCGATTTTGGATGAATGTCTTGATATATGACCACCAAATACTATTTCAGCTAGAGTGGTTGAGCAGCTCTGGTTTCCAGATGATGGTATTACCTTAACACTAGCCTGTTTTTAAATGTAGTTTATAGTGAGCAGCACAGCTGACATGCTTTATTGACCATTTTGGTTCTTTGTGGATTCTAGAGAAGCAGCATCTGTAAATCATGTGCAAATTGACTTACTTTTTTTTTTCTTTCTTTTTTTATTTTGCACAACGAACTCTAGAGAAAGAAAAATAGAACAGACAAAAGAGAAACCTCTCCTTTTGTGGTAGAATTTTACTAATTCAGGTTCTCTAGAATGTATTATTAGGTAACCAGTTGAGGAATACATTGACCAACATCTGCAATTAATTGTTGGTTTCCATAAGAGAGCCATCAATTTTCTTGTGAAGTACTATTTTTTTAAACAACAGAGTAGGGATCAGTATTGTTTATGAACTGAGACTGGAGCATTAGAGAGATTCTTCTCATGTTGATACTTTCAAATTAGTACATTCTTATTATCAATATTAAATAATGAAAAATGTAGTGCTTGCTCTGTTAGGCATTTTGCTAAGTATATTTGCTAAGCATGTTGCATTAGCGTATATAATCTTCACAACTCCTGAGCTGTAGGTACTGCCTGGATTATATTCATGTTTTTTAAATCAAGAAGTCGAAGTTTAGAAAGTTTAGGTAACTGGTCTAAAAGTCACAGAATAATAAGTCATGGAACTAGGACTTAAACCAAATTCTGTCTGACTCCAGAGCTCCTCTCCTAACCTCTTTCTATATTGCCTTGAAATTCTGTTTTATATTCATAGTAGTTAAAAAGTGAAAGTTCAGTTTTCTACCTTGATTTTCAAAGCATTATGGTTAGGCATGTTTTTAATAATATATTTCCTGTGTCTTTAGGGGAAAAGATTCAAACATAGGTGCTTTTACTTAGGATTGAACTGGAATGAGGAAAGAGAAAATGTTTTTTGGTGGTCACACAGGATATGCCTGATGGTTAGCAACTTTGAATGCTGTTCAGTCCTGCCTGCTGATTTGTTGAGGCTGGTCACCACTCTTATATGTTTTCCATTTTCTGTTGAATGTGTACAAGCCACATTATCTTCAACAGAGCTGTTTCATGGAAAACTCAGCTTCTGTGTGTGTCACTTCAGAAAACTGTCTGGAGAGATTTTATGCTCCTTTTTTTTTATAGTGTGGTTTATGGGGAGGGTGGTATGATACTTTTTTAAAAAAATAGTATTTTAGGGCCAGCCCGGTGGCGCACTCGGTAGAGTGCGGCACTTGGGAGTGCGGTGGCGCTCCCGCCGAGGGTTCGGATCCCATATAGAGACCAGTCCGCTCACTGGTTGAGTGCGGTGCAGGCGTGACACCGAGGGTTGCGATCCCGTTACCGGTCACGAAAAAAGACAAAAAAGGAAAAAATAAATAAATAAATAAATAGTATTTTATTTGGGAAGCAGGCAAACTTTAACTTAAATATTATTTCTACTTACTCACACTTTTATAAACCAAAGGAATGGTCATCTTTCTTTTGTATCCTAAGAGTGACCACTCTTCATTCATTTAAAATGACTGCTTATCCATTATGACTATAAGCACATCTTTATTATGCCTTCCCTGCTATAATTTTTAGAACTGGCGCACGTGATCTCTATTTATCCCAACATAATACTCTGAAAACTGCTAAACAGAGCCTTTAGAGTAAAGCTGTGTCAGGTCACAAGGGGAGATCATAAATTAGGAGAAACTTCAAGGTCTTTTCTAATCAAATCATTCTACAAATTAATAAATTGAAGTCATCAGTATTTTCTGATCTGATCTGATCTGATGAATGCTACACAACTAATTAGTAAAATCCTGAAGTAGAATCAAGGTCTTCTGACTTGAGTATTATATCCTCTTCTAGTCTGAGATATTTTCATTTGTAAAAAAGTTAGATGTGCTTTTAAGAGTAAAGGATATTTAATAAACCGCCAATGAGATTAATTTTTACCAGTTATCTCTTTGTGGAATAATAATAATAATATCTTTCTTTGACTAATCACTGGATTTCTTCCCCAAAGGGAATCTCTGTTATAGGAGATATATATATTTTCATCAAATGTGTACATTTTTTAAAAGCTGTAGAGTATATAATCACTATTAGCTTCATGTAGGGAAAGTATGGTACTCATATCTATAAATAAGTAAACACATATATCCAGAATCTAAATCTGAGATATAAAATGATTATATTTTTTATACGGTTTTTTTTTTTTTTTTTTTTTATCCTTTTTGAGACCGGTCGCACCGCACTCAGCCAGTGAGTGCTGTGAGCACACCGGTCATCCCTATACAGGATCCGAACCCGCAGCGGGAGCGCTGCTGCACTCCCAGCGCCACACTCTCCCGAGTGCGCCACGGGCTCGGCCCTTTATATGTTGTTTTTATGAGAGGCAAAGTAACAAACATATTAGCATCAAAAATTAATCACCCAAATCAACTTTTAGGGTTGTCAAAGGGTTGGTTTAGACTCTGCTACATGTCTTGCACTGGTTTCCCCATGAACCCTAGCTCTGGTGATTGATGTTCCTAATGGGATCCAAGGACCTGTAAGGTCCCAAATTGCCCTCTGAATTATCAAAGAAATCTGCTGTTTAAAAGCAGATTTACTCCTGGCCTTGTTCCACCAAGGATTTGAGGACGAAGCATATTTTTGAGGATGAAGAGTGTTTTTCCTGGTTTTTCTTTTTAAGTTAGGTCACCTATATATAGTATATGGTGAATCAGTTATTCAAAATTCTCAGTTATCCAGGATATTCCTGCCTACAACCTCTAAGTAAAAGAAGCCAACAGGAGCTCTGCAGATGCTACCTAGCAGAGCATGGAGGTCTGCTCTGGTGGACTTATAGCAATGTTTGTTGAAAACTGTCCTATTTATCTTCTCCTAGAATTATGCACTGCACAGAGCCACCCCTCAAGCACTGGAAAAATGTGAGGAAAATAAAGCTGGTGAATATATATTTAAGTTTTATTCATGGCTACCTACTTGTTTTTTTGCAATTCAGTTTTGGTTAAATTATTTTAGAAGGATGCAGAGCCGCCTTCTTCTTCATACAAGATTACCAACTACCCTTTTTATTTTCATCATCCTTGGTCCTTTATCTCTTCAGGCATACTATTGTTTTACAGTTGCTTTGTGTAAGATACGAGTTTTGTATGCCAACTGTCATGTGGCAGAATGAATCATGTTGCCATTGATCTCAGCCTGAGCAGAATAGCCTTGTTCAAATAGGAGGAAGTTTTTAGCTTCAGGTTGTTTCAGCCCTGCATGCCTTGCCTAGCCTGCCGTGTAAAGTCAGTTACTTCATTCCAAACAGCACTGTATTAATATGCACAACATGACCATTTTCAGTAGAAGGTTATTAGAATGCTAGTTTGTATCCTCTAGTGAATGAAATGATGTGTGATTATGAAGTCATCAGGCATGGACCAGTAAGACTCCAGAGAGCCTGCCCCCTCTGAGGTCCTCGGGGTGCCATTGATTGGTGGCCATGTGTTTGTGCCCGATAGACTGTGAAATGGTGTGTTGCTACACGGCTGTGTTGCACCTGCGCCCCACCGAGGTGATTGATTGGTTTGGTCATGTGTGAATACTTGAAATGGTGTTTGAGGAATCACACTACCTAGATATATCTTGATGCTTTTTCTGCATAGAAAAGTGGACTGATTCTACTCTTCTCCTCAGTTTCAGTAACTAGCTAATCATTTGTATATATTCTCCCTGAAAGACCTTCCCAAACTGCCTTTTTTTTTTTTTTTTTTTTTTTTTTGCCATTTTTTTTTTTTTTTTTTTTTTTTTTCATCTGTGAATAGCAAGTGCTGGCTGGATAGTTACTGCAAACAGTTTCAGAAGCTAAATAATCCTTTTTCTCTACGAGCAAATTGGAATTCAAAAGACTTTGTTTTTGCTCACCTTATTTTTGTGAAGGTGGCCATTCTCCATCAGGTTGTTACCCCTGCTCTCTAGGATGTTACCTACCTTTTTCTTTTTATCTATTTCATTTCTTCTTGCTAGATTAAAATGCACTTTATACATTTCTAATTTGCTCAAGTTTAAAGCAATATCTGTTCTTCTTTGATGCTTCTTGTTCTGACATGCCCCTTGAGGTCGTTTGCAATTTTTAAAAATCGGTTTCTGTGATCATAATTGGATTATCAAAGTACTGATGTATTTTTAAGCCTTCATTTAACCTCACAAAAGCAGTGGTTTATTTATTGAAAACTACTGATGTTGCAGTTTAAATGTCAAGAAATTATTTATTAGGTTCTTTTTTAAAAAGATTCTATAGTTATATTGGGCGGTCTTGTTTGATATTTCTTAATCTTAGTCCTTTTTCATAATTGATCTATTCATTCCACCTAATGACTAATTACATATCAGCGCACATCATCAGCCACATTCATCATAGTAGAATGTAATAATCAATGACATTTCAACAAAGGAAAAAATAAATATGCAAATAAGGCCTCATTAACATTTGCATGAGTTGTTTGAATAATCACGTTGCTGACAAGGCTGTAATTAACAGAAATTGATGCTGAGTTCAGTATTTGATAGTGTGTTTTCTCAGCGTTTTATTGTTGTCACTGCGGGGGCTGAAATGAAGTTCTGCTCTACTTGTACCTTGACTGGAGTTTGATGTGCTGGGCTGTGCCAGGTACCAAAGGCTTCTGGGAGCCCTTGATTCTTCTGCGACCTACACTTGATGCATATAAAGATACTTTATTTAAATTGCCGTATTTTTTAATGAAGAACCATTAGATTTTAGCAATTGTGAGACAACTATAGAGAGAAAACAAACATGAAAATTCAAATCATTCATTATTTTGCCAGAATGGCTTTATGTGAATCAGACTGTTAAGACTTCAAAGTTTAGGTTTGCTCATACCATGGAAAATTGATGCCATTAAATTATTTTTTCTCTTAAATCTGGCCCAGTGGATCACTGTCAAGAGGTTGGAGCTTACTGTAATTGAAAATCACTTGCTTAGGGAAAAAAAAAATCTAATTATAAAATGTACAGTTTGAGGTTTTAGTTGTGTTGTTGTTTTTTTTTTATAACTCTGCTCCCCCACGTTCCTCCTCCTTTTCCTGTACTGTTTCCTGTTTTTGTCATGGATATTAACTGAAATGCACTAAACACAATAAAGCTGTTTATGTCAGTTTTTTGGATGACTGCAAGTGCTGATTATAACAAGTTTAAGGAATTTCCTTTGTTGAATGTGTACCCGTGCCATATGGCTCAACATGGAACATTAACTTGACAGGGATAATGGATTGTGGTATATGGAGACAATTTTGCCTGCAGCTTTACTATAACTCATTCTGGTTGGGGATCACAGGTTTATAGCATGGGATGCAGCAAACATCCAGATGGATTTACTTTACATAAAAGAGTTGCATTTCTTTTTATTTCCTCCCTGTAATTGGAAAAAGAACATTTTTTAAAGAAGCAAAATATAAAAAAGTAAACAAAGAAGGGAAGATTTTTCAAAAGAAGAAAAACATGGATTCTGTACAATCTTTTTATAAAATGCTATGAAAGAACTATCTCAGTATGTTTAGCATATTACTTTAAAGTCATAATTTACATAGCTTATATTGTTTATTGTCTTTAGAGCAGTGTCTAAAATGAATTTTCCTCTCAAGATTAGAAAATTGTCTATATCAACCTTGTTACGTCCAAGTGTTTCAGGTTTGTAGACCTGAAGGATCAAGCAGTGTCATTTCTGAAATTATTTTAGTAATGCTTAAATAGTAGCTTGCCCTGAGATGAATCGGATTTGTGAGATTGGATAGAAAACTTTAAAAAAGGTCCAGTTTTTTAACTGCATTATATGAGTTATAATCACATTACATATAGAAGATAAGTTTGTTGTTTTATTAAATAGTGGTGAAACAAAATTGCTAATTGCTGACTCCTTGGTTTTATATGTATTCCTATAAGACTTACTCTCATTTATCTGGTGAGAACAGGAAAACTAAAAACCACTTTGGCAAAATGATCAGTGTAACCAAAGGTTAGTTACCTATAGAATGATTAAATATATTGTTGTTAAGGACTGACATGTATTTTAGCTCAGTTAGAGGGAAAAAAATATCTAGAACATTTCCTTTATGAAATAGACCTGTGCCAAGAAACTGGCTTGCTTGGTTATCTTCAGTTTCTTTTGAAATCATTGAGATCTTTGTTTATTTTCCACTCTGTGTTTAGGTAAAATGTAGAATCGATGTCATCAATTAAATTATGTGGAGTTCTACACTTTCTGTCTAAATAAAATCATTGATCTATAATATTGATCTAGAATTTCCTTGATACATTAGGTAATGTGCTTTCTCTACACAGTGGGTAAAGACATCCGTTTCTTGCACTCTGAACTAGCCCTCAAGTTGCTGATGTCTTTGAGAATTTATTTTTAGTGCCTGGGACATACACAGAAGTCAGAGGTCAAGACTTTAAAATTTTTTAAAAATTGTTTTTAACATGTATTTGTATAAATTTGTGAGATATAATGTATTGTTTTAATACATGCATATACTTACCGTACATTGATTCACTTAGGATAGATAGCATAGATTTGTACCTGTTAATTCACTACATCCCTTCCCTCTATGACCCCCCCCCCTTCCGCTCCCCTCCCAGCCTCTGGTAACCATTATCCTACTCTCTACCTCTATGAGAACCCCCCCCCCTTTTTTTTTAGCTTCCACATATGATTGAGATCATTTGGTATTTGTCTTTCTGTGCCTGGCTTACTTCATTTAACATGATGGTCTCCAGTTTTAATCCATGTTGCCACAAATGACAGGATTTCATTTTTTATGTCTATAGCTGAATAGTATTTCATTGTATATATATACCAGAGTTATTCTTATCCATTCATCCATTGATGAGCATTTAGGTTAATTCCATCTCTTGGCTGTTGTAAATAATGTTGTAGTGAACATGCGAGTGCAGGTGTCTCTTCAATGTATTGATTGCATTTCTTTTGGGGATATACTCAGTATTGGGATTTTTAACCATCTTTGCTATGTCCAAAAACACTGGAAGTGGGAAGAAAACTAGGCTTTGTAAGGCCATGTGGAACACCATGCCTTTTTTTTTTCCTTCTTCTTTTGGGATACATTTTCTCTTTATGCCTCTTATGAAGTCATAGTGGTCTATAAGAGCCATGGATTGAAGATTTGAACATAGAAATAATAATATCTTCCTGGCATAATTAAGTCACAGCTTTTAAGATATCAATAGATATTAATTATCTCTGCTTTTCAAGGTATATAAAATAGATAATAGTTTCTAATGTATTATCTCATACTAATACATAGAGAAGAAATATATGAACTTGCCCTCAAAGAAAAAGTAAAATTTTCAGACATAAAAATAATTTACTTTTGGTACGAGAGCCCCCTCCTCCATTTTATAATAGGTATTTTCTTCAATAATGTGATAACTAGCACATGCTTACAAATAAGACACATTTCCCCAATATTTTTAAAATATTGTAATTTACAAAGAATACATGAGTGATCAAATAATGTTCTTTTTTTTTTCTACTTTGGTAAAAAAGTTTGACAGTTACCTATGAAGGGCTTTTATTATATTTTGAAAAATAATCTTTAATGTTTAATAAAAAGATTTAAAAATTTGCTAATCTAAATTGTATATAAAAATACTATTTCTGGGCCGGCCTGGTGGCACACTGCTACAGTGCGCCGCTTGGGAGCGCGGTGGCGCTCCCGCCGAGGGTTCGGATCCCACATACAGACCGGTTCCCGCTCACTGGCTGAGCAAGGTGCGGGTGCAACACCGAGGGTTGCGATCCCGTTGCCGGTCCCGGTCCGGTACGGGCGTGACACTGAGGGTTGTGATCTGTTGCCGGACACGAAAAAAAGACAAAAAAAAAAAAAAATACTATTTCTAAAAATATTTTTGAATTAACTGAGCATGTAGGAACAGTTGTAGAATTTATACATTTTAACCATTGATACTCAGTGATGATGGGATTGCTTCTATAATACAGTGACTGCATTTGTTTAACTCTAGATTTGTTTAAATTGTAGAGTGCAGTAATTTTGCAAAAAGTTTTTTTCATTTGTTTTTATATTGGCAGAAGTTGTAATTCTGAGGTAGTGACAGTAATATGTTTATGATAAAGAAAATTTGATTTAAAGAATAGAGCTGGCCAGTTAAGTCACTTGGTGCTGATAACACCAAGGTCAAAGGTTTGGATCCCTGTACCGGCTGGCCACCAAAAAAAAAAAAAAAAAGGATTTACCTCACTTGTCTTCTCTGTCCTTAAGCCTGTTCTCTTCTTGGTAGCACTCCATCAAAGAGAACAAACACAGGGAAAGAAGAATTTCCAATTTTTCTATTTTACTTGTTAACATCACTGGATGGCTAAATATTTCCTAAGATTGGACTTTGATGTTCATGTCTAAAATAATACTTCAGCATTATCCAAGGATTTCTGTGTTTCATGTTTTTTTTCCTTTAACATTGTTTCTCTACAGCTAGAATTGGCTCTCAGTGTTTAAATCAGATCTTGGAAGACTCTTTCCCTAAGCTTGGAATGGGCCTTAAGGTCTTTTTCTCTTACACTCTATTCGTTAGCCATTCCTGGCTTACAAAAACCTTTGGAAGTCAATGCGCTCTATGGATTGCCTGGGGAGTCCGCTGCCTCTAGTGGAAATCCAGGCAACTGCTGCTGCTACTCCAGACAAGTACCTCACAAATAACCAGATCTATTTGATATCTAAACATACCAAAATTGTAAAGCTTTGTGGGGTTATTGATATATATCATCTTATAAGCTGTTCTAGAAGCCAGTTTTAGGAAAAGTGCAGCTGTTTATTTTATAAATGACTTACTCTCAAAAAAGTTCATTTGAAGACGATTGAGAACTAGGGATTAGGCAGTAAAAGGTAGGATTAGACGAGGCCTAACCATATTTATTGGGGTTAATAGATAAAAAAGCAAGTGACCAAGTATTTTGGTCATGTGTAACCAAATTATAAGCCATTAAATCGTCTTTTTTTTTAGATGCATGCTATCAGTTGATGCATTAGATTACTAATAGTTCTGTCATTATTAAATGATCAAAATTTTAGGTTTAGAATATTATAACTAATATTTCTGAAGTTGGACAAGTTTTAAGTAAATGAATTTGTGATTATATTAACCAGTAGCTGAGATTATTTGCCTCATTTCAGTTGAGAATTTAAGTTCATTAAGCTTTATACAGAATTCCAGTTCCCTAAAGGACTTTGAGAGGTCCTGTAGCTAAGATCATGTTTAGACTTTCCTAAACACATGAAAATTAGTCTCATTCAGTCAGTCTCTGTCTTTCTCTCTCCTTGCCCCCCCTCACTGCCCCGCACACTTTCTTTATAGCTACCACTCCCCCTACAATGTCCTTTTATTTTGTTCTTGTATTCTCTGTCCCCTTACTTCCCCCTTCTGCTCTCAAACTTCTTATTCATATGTACCACAAAGAATGATGATGTTTTATAACCCATTGCATGGCTATTAATTACTTATATACTCTAAACTTTCAATGCAAAGGCCTAATGTCCTATCTTATAGGTGTTTTAGAAATCATAATCAATATAACTAGATTTTAACTACCTATCTCTATCTGCCCCCAAACAGTGTAAGGGTTTTAGCAGTGATTCTGATAATTGGGGGCAGAAAATAGGTTATCTGGAGTAGGCATACCTTAGTAAATCTTTGTACTGTTCCCTGGAAGAATTAGTAGTATCACTCATCACTTAGGGCTTTGCTCCTGTGTCATGGCTCACCCACCGAGGAAATCTTCCATGTACCTAGCTATCATTTTTTACTTCTTTAAAACAAACAAAAAGGTGTATTACAGCTTTGGTCTGCACTCATAGAGGAAGTGTATACTTTCCTTAATATTTAGGGGCTAGGAATATTCAAGCTTTTGCTATGACACACTCACAAGAAAAGTAATAGCAACAAAAAAGTTTTATGTATGTTTTCATTATTTAAGTACCATAATAATGCTCACTATAGAAAATCTGGAAATTGCAGCAAGCCAAAAGGGAGACAGTAAACTTAATTTACTACTAATCCCATCAACCAGTCATAACCAGTGTTAACCTTTGGAGTATAGTAGAAGCCCTTTTTCCCACAGAAGTATGACAGGTAGTTTGTCATTTATTTCAAAACAGTTTTTTCCTCAAAAAGGTAAACATAGAATCCACCAATTCCACTTTTGGATATATATCCAAAAGAATTGAAAGCAGGGTTTCAAAGAGACATTTGTACATCCATGTTCATAGCAGCATTATTCACAATTAGCCAAAAGACAGAAGCAGCCAAATGTCCACTGATGGATGAATGGATAAACAAAATGTGGTATACACATACAGTGGACTATTATTAAGCCTTAAAGGAAATTCTAACACATGCCGTGTATAACATGGATGAATCTTGAGTAATGTCCTGGTGGAATGAGTATGTTAGGTGAAATAAACCAGTCATAAAAAGACAAATACTGTATAATTCTACTTACATGAAGCACCTAGATGAGTCAAATTCAGAGACAGAAAGTAGAATGGTGTTTACTAAGGGCTGGGAGGAGTGGGGAATACAGAGTTGTTTGATAGGTATAGATAGAATTTTAGTTTTGTAAGATGAAAGTGTTCTGGAGATTGTTCATATAGTATTATAATGTACTAAAAGTGGTTAAGATGATAAATACTGTGTTGTATGTATTTCACCACAATTACGCATACACACACAGAGAGAGTTTATTGAAGCAGGGAACAGAAAAAACATATAAATGTATATTTAATTACCAGTCTTTTGAAGTAGGACTAAGGCCTGCCTTTAGTGGATGGGACAATTTGATTTGGTTCTACATTACCTTTCTTGCATAATCCATACCTGTAGTTTACCATCTACAAATCTCAGATGGTGAATTAAAATTGTAATTGAAGCAAGAAAAATAATGGACAAAGGTATAGTAAAACCTAAATATTTTTGGAGCAATTGTGTGTATTTCTTTAGGTTTTTATTACCCCCACCCCCATTTTTTGCAGTTGTCTAGCTGCCACATAATTGGAGGATTTGGGAGAAGCTTCCTGACACATTTGACTTAGTTTTCTATGAAGTAACTACCTTTCTTTTTTGCATTTATATTTCCACAATTCATTTATTTCCCTTAGTTTCATAATCACAACAAAAAATGTAATTAGTGTAAAATTTTGCATTTATATTTCCACAATTCATTTATTTCCCTTAGTTTCATAATCACAACAAAAAATCGAATTAGTGTAAAACAGATTTGGGAATGGATAGAGCTAGCTCTTGATAAGTGTGTAACTCACCTGGTGGGAGGAGAAATGTGAGGGCATTAAGACAACAGTTTATTAGCCACGAGCATTCAGTATGTTGTTGAGATCATTCACTGTGTTTTCTAATAGAAGGGTATTGTAACGTGGAAAGTTAGTTTATCTAATATATTTCTTTCTAGTCTTGTTCCTTGGCACTTTTTCATAGATGAGAACATATTTAATTCAATCTTGTAATCTGCTTTTTCACTTAATATTGTTATAGACTGAATGTTTGTGTCCCCCTAAAATTCATGTGTTGAAGCCTAATCCCCAACTTGATGGTATTTGGAGGTGGGGACTTTGAGAGGTAATTATGTTATGAGGGCAGGGCCTTCTTGAGTGGGATTAGTATCCTTGTAAAAGAGACCCCAGAGAGCTCTCTTGTCCCCTTTCACAGTGTGGGAACAAAGCCATCTGTGAACAGGAAGCAGACCCTCACCAGACACTGGTTTTTTTGGTGCCTTTATCTTGGACTTCCCAGCTTCCACAACTGTGAGAAATAAATGTTTGTTGTTTAAGCCACCCAGTCGATGGTGTCTTTGTTATAGCACCCCAAAGGAATAAGTGTAACAAGCACTTTTCATAAGTACAATTTTGAAGGAGTCTAGAGTAACCCATCATGTTGTATAATACAATTTTCTCATCTCCTAACCAGTTATAGGTTGTTTAAATATTATATGATCAATTTTGTGTTGAATATTTTTTATGTGTAAAATATTTTTGTGTAAAACTTTGTGTGTAAAGTTTTGTCCAGCCTAACTTGATTGTTTCCTTAGAGTGTATTTCTGATAATTAAGAAGTTGCTTGTCAAAAAGTTATGAGGGTTTTTTTTTTAAAGGTTCTCTGATACACATAGTATTTGTTGCTATGTATGATAGACAGAAAATTGTTTATCATCTTTTCCCCAGTACTGTGCCTAATATATGCACTGGGTTCTAAGTAGGTATGTGTTGAATATCCATAATGTTGTTTTCCAATAGATCCCAGCTTCTCATTTTTGTTTTAGACAAGTATACCCACTGACCCTGCTCATTTCCTCTTTTATAACTGCTTTGGGTGGTCTGTCTTACTCATGCAATATTTACTCCTCTCAGCCTCCTTTTCTCCTCTTCCCAACTTTTATCTACCTCTTCTGTGAAGCATTACACAGTCTTTGTCTACTGGCTCTCTCTTTTCCAACTCCTTTTAAAAAATTAAGTTAATCAGCAGTGCTAGGTGCTGAGAAAATAGCCGTGAGCAAAACACTCTGGCCCTGCCTTCATGAATCTTATATTCTAGTTACATATATTGTGCCTTGTTTGTCTTGTTTCACCAACTAGGTTGTAGGTAAATATGTTAGGCTTATAAAAGTTGGTCACAATTGATCATTCTAAATGAGCAAAAGAGAAGATTGCCAAAGATTATGGATATTAATATAGGATTTTTTTTTTAACTAAAAGTATGGCTGGGTCATAGATATCAGAATTGGAAGGGACCTTAAAAGATTTATAATTCAATAATCCTTTAGAATTTTAATCTCCTTTCATTCAACAAATATTTATAAATTGTGTGCTGAATGCCAGGCATTATGCTAAGGACTGGGGAAACAAAGGGAACAAGATTGATAAGGTCCCTGCATTCATAGAGCTAATGCCTAATAATAAAGCTGTCCATCACTTAGGGCTTGCTGATTACAAAGTGCTATGTGATTATAATAGGTAACATTTATTATTTATTTGGGACAGGTACTAGGCTAAGCCTTTGTGTATTCAGTTCATATTAGTATATTAAGTTCATACAACAATTCTATGAGATAGGCAACAATTAATTTCATTTCACATTGGAGGAAACTGAGACTGAGGTAATTAATTTGCAAAGAATTGAGCAATTTACATTGTAAACCCACGTCTGTCTGATTCTACAACCTGTGAGTTTAACCATTTTATTGTGACTTCTGACTCCAAGTCCAGTACTCTCCTTTTGCTCTTTTGTATCCCTTACATTTCTCTCAAGTTTTACAACCTATGCTTTGAACACCTGGAGTAATGTAGTACTTTCTCTTTGGGTAGCTATCTAATCTTTGGATATTTCTGTTTAGAAAGATTTTTATGATATGCTTTAAAAAAACAAAACAAAACTATCTTCCTAGAATTTTCCCACTTTGGCCCTAGATACGTTTTGGGGATCACACCAAACTATGGCAGCCCTTCATATTTAAATCAAGCTATCACCTTTTTTCTCCAGAAATATTTTTTCATTGTTAATAGGATCCCATGATTTCAGATGTCTTTACTGTCTTGATCACTGTCTGTAAAGAAGTTTTAGATTGCTTGTAGTTTTCTTAGTGTGGTCCCAGAAACTGGTGGATCATCTCCAGATGTAAAGAAGAGACAGCAAACACTCTCCAACTCAAGTGGTAAAAGCAGGCATTAACTAACCACTTCTCACTCCTTTTTCTTGAAGAGACCTTCTATTATTTAGTTAACAATTATTTCATAAGAAACATCTGAAAAATTTATATCTCAGGAAAGGACCACCTTTCTTTTCCTTTTAAACTATATGGGCCTTATAATTCTTCACTCAGATATCAGAAATCAATCAGTCTAGGCATGTTTCCCCTAATTTGCAGGGGGTTGCAGTGAGTAGGTAGGAATAGGAAGATTAGCTAGGTCGTGGAAAGGTCGGGCAAAGATTTAGAAACTCTTGCTTGAAGATTATTTCAGGCTTAAAAATCATAAAGGGAAGAAGCAAAGAGGGGTTAGTTTGGGTGTTTAACAGCTTGAAGGAGAAAGAATACAAGCATAATCCTGCTTGGTTTTGTGCAGCAATCTCTTTGGAAGCCAGTGTTCACAGCACAAACAAGAGGAAAAGAGGTAAGAGCTTCTGTGCAGGAGAGCATCAGCACAGAAGGGTGGAGGATGCAACAGAAACTGGAAATAGGTTGTATAGAGGGGAGTTGATCAAATAAGCAAACATACAAGGATACTTCAAAAAGTTCATGGAAAAATAGAATTAAAAGATAATACGAATCTTTCCATGACCTTTTTGAAGACTCCTGATATTACAGATAAAAAATACATTTCTCACTTTTGGAGAAGGTAATTACAGATATGGGAAGGAAAAAAATTAGAATGAATGCTGTGATGTCAGGTGGGAATTAGAGATAGTGCGAACTCATATCTTTCAATGCATATGGTGAGATAGAAATAAACGTAGATATAGAAACATGTTGCATATAGATATGTGTACATATATGCCCTCAGCTCTACTAAGAGAGCCTGGGACTAGCAAAACTGATGTCCATCCCTAGTGTCCAGATCTCGGTTTCTATATACCATTCTCCACAAAAAGGAACCAGGGCTCCTTGGAGAAATGACTGACACTAGGGCTGGGGCAGGGAGATCGCAGAATGAGCCTTGGAGCATCTTGTTCTGCCAGAAAGTAAGATTGTGCTTACTTAAAGGATGATGGCAACTTGTCAGAAGTTTACAGAAGCCAGCTTGAAGGGGCTCCCACTGGCCAAATCTGGTACATTTTGGATAACAAAATAAATAATGATAGTAATGGACTTATGATCCGTAGAATAAAATAGGAAACCATGTGTCTATGCTGATATAAATAAATTGAAAGTTTTGTGAGAAATGGGATTCTTTTTTTTTGTGTGTGTGTGACTGGTAAGGGGATCGCAACCCTTGGCTTGGTGTCACCCATGCTGAGCTCAGCCAGTGAGTGCACCGGCCATCCCTATATAGGATCCGAACCTGCGGCAGGAACGCTGCACTCTCCCGAGTGAGCCACAGGGTCGGCCCAGAAATGGGATTCTTACCTAGTCTCAAAGGACCTTCCCACAAAACACTTATCAGTTACAATGGGAGAAAGTAACTTAAGTTGAGCAGCTTTGGCGTATGCCACCTTAATGAAGTGATCAAAGTGAATATTATTAATAATGGGATAATTCAGATTCATGTACCACCTGACGGGATGCATTGAGAACACAGCATCACTTCTGTGATATCCCTGCCAAAGATGCATGAACAGAATCTGATCTTAAGGAAATAACAGACAAAACAAATTAAGGGACATTCTGGCATGTAATCTCAAGGATACAAAAGCCAAGAAAGTTAAGACAAGACTACTAAAGGCAATGCATGATTCTGAACTTGGTACTTTTGCTACAGAGCATTACTGAGATATTTGGCAAAACTCAAATGGGATCTGAAGGTTAGAAGATAGTAGTATATAAATGTTAATCAGATGATTCTGATGGTTCTATTGTGGTTACTTGCACAATATACTTCAGCACGTACACACTAAAGTATTCATGTCTGCAACTTACTCTCAAAAAATAGGTCAAGGGGAAAAGTTCCTTGTACTGTACTTGCAACTTTTTTGTAAGCTTAGGACTTATTTCAAAATAAAGCAAAACACTAACAAAAAGAATTGTTTGGGGGCCGGCCCCATGGCTCACTCAGGAGAGTGCAGTGCTGGCAGCACCAAGGCTGCGGGTTCGGATCCTATATAGGGATGGCTGGTGTGCTCACTGGCTGAGCGTGGTGCAGACCACACCATGCCAAGGGTTGTGATCCCCTTACTGGTCCCCCCGCCCAAAAAAAAGAATTGTTTGAAACTGAATGTGGAGATCTTAGAACGTTGGGATTAAAAAATGGGTTTTGTATTTCGTGTGTAGGGAAGGAAAGAAATATTTTCCCCCCTCTATCCATCTTAGGTTCTGTGGCTAGGTCTTGTAAGTAGATTGGCAAAAGACAGGTTAACAAAAAAAAAGTAAACAGTTTATTAACATGTATATTGCACATAATACATGGGAATATCCAGATATGAGTCACTCAAAGGGGTGGTTAGGATTATATATCTAACTTGGTAAGGGAAGCAGAGGAGGAGGAAAGGGTAGCACTTATAGAAAAGCAAATGACTTTTTGGAAAGATAAATGGGCCCTTAGGTGATAACAATGATAGTTTGTAACAATGTCTGTTTGGGTGTGGTGTCAACTTCTGTTCCCAA
Source organism: Galeopterus variegatus (assembly GCF_000696425.1). Taxonomy (NCBI): domain Eukaryota; kingdom Metazoa; phylum Chordata; class Mammalia; order Dermoptera; family Cynocephalidae; genus Galeopterus; species Galeopterus variegatus. Next base: position 7,692 of record NW_007735747.1, on the reverse strand, counting down.
GAAGAGAAGATTAGAGTTGCTCCCAGGGAGGGTTTTTATGACAATTTAATTCTTTTAGGAGGCTCTGCTTTTACGCAGATAAAGGATTTCAGGTACTTAAATGCCTTCAACTCAAAATAATTCTTATGCCAAAGTGGCCTATTTGTGGATGACATATCCTGATCCCTTTCACATGCATGGGAAACTCATCAGTTTTCAAATAGTGCAATGTAATGATGAAAATGTCCTTAGAATATGCATTTGTTATCAGTATATGTATAGATAGGAACAAAGAGAGACTAGAGGAAAGGATATCAGTTGGGAATTAATTGCTTAGGTGTTTGTCCATAGGAACCTGATCTGAGATGGTAGAAGTTGAGGGTGGAAAGAAAAGGATGGATGGAGGCACATCCTAAGCATTAGCTTTTGGAATTTGTTCACTCTTAAAATGAAAGTGACAGAGAAATGGACGATGCTTAGTACAAATAGGCTCAAATTCTTGACCAGAATAGTTAATATTCCTGAATTTACTTGAAAAAAATCTGATGACACATTACTACTTTAATATAAATGCTTATTCTATAAACAAGTAGCATTACTAACTACATAAATTCTGAGAGCTCTTATACTTTTTATATACTTTGTTTTCCTATACAGTATTTGTGTTCATGGTGACTGTTTTGTAACAGTGGTTGGGTTGATGACCTAGCTTCTTCATGTACCTATTATATTAAATACTTTAGATGCATGAATTCTTTTAAAGATCTTGGCATATCTATAATGAATATATTAAGTGCATTAAAAAAAATCTCTTTTTCCTAAATTGGATATAATTATTGTAGAAAATCAAAACATGGACACAGCAAAAGAAAACTAAAACATCTCTGTACTAACACCAAAGATAAATCACTCTTTACTCCTTCATATTTAAAGATGTGGAAACTAAAAATTCAGAGATTGAATAAATTGACCCAACATCGCAGTACTGAGTGATGAAGCAAGAACTGGAACTCAAATCTCTTTGATTATAAATTCATCACTTCTTCCATTTTGAACATCTGCCTCCTTAATTTTGTAACTAGGTATCACATAGTTATCCATCTCTCCTAGATTCCTCTCTTTCTAACACAAGTGATTCCTGATGGCTAAGAGGATACAATACTTTACTGACACATGAACATGTGTATTCTAAAAGCTAGTTTGTGAGTCATTGGGAGCTTGTACATCTTTTCTCATAGATTACAGTGTTAGAAGTAATAGGAGTAGATATTCAAACTGCTCTACAAGGCAGTGACATAATTTAGTTGAACTTACATCTGGAAAGAGGATTGTTGTGATGCAGGACAGAAAGCAAAAGGAGTACATAGAAGAAAGGTTCTTTTTTTTTTTTTTTTTAATGCCTCACAGGTCAGGAGTAAATATGTACCTATTTCCTGAGGATAATTTATCTTTGGAATCTTCCCACCTTCATGCCTGCAACCCCACTGGCTCCTTACAGAGTCCCTTACTCCAAGCTTCCATATGCCCAGCACTATCATGCTACTTTACTCTTCAGCTGTAAGGTTCTTCCTCAGAGTTCTCTGTACAGAGTTCCCTCTTTTTCTCCAGTTGTTTATTGGATCCCCAATATAGCTGACCTCAGCTAATATTAGGAGAAAGGCAATCTAATTAAACTCATTCACATTAATAAGTAGTGGGAGCATGGCGTGATGCATAGAACCTAGGATTTGGAAACAGGACCTGAATCTTAGCAATCTGCCCAACCTTCAGTACTGTGTAGCTTTGGGTAATTTAGTTGACCTCAATGATTGTCAGTCACCTCATTTATAAAATGGGAATAATAAAACTTGCTTATCAGGGCCATAATGTCAAATGAGGTAATGTATAATAAATGTAGTTTGTAATATGTAGAAAGAAATATGTACTAGGTATCATTAAATGATCAATGGACATTATTCGCATTTTGAAAAGTTTCCTTCTTGATCACCCAAATTAATTTCTAATTGGCAGAATTTTAGTGGTTAATTTAGGGGGGGGAATTGTTTCAGAGAATGGAATAAGAGAGTTAGAGTAGGAATTAATTAAGCAGGCTGACCTAGCTTTGGTTACATGCTCAGGAATGTCTTCCCAAAGCCTCTTCTGATTCTCTTCCTCCCTTTGAAACCATCTAATCTCTTAAAGCTGACTCCTATGCACAAATGGTCAGTCATCTCTCACTCCTGCTCTCTTGTTCTGCTTTTGCTCTGCTCTGTTCCTGCTGTGTCGTAGTTGGGGGTAGGAGGGTATTGAGTTTAGAGCAGTGTTTCTCAAGCTTCAGTGCTAAGAAACATCTGAGGATCTTGCTAAAATGTGTGTTCTAATTCAGATTGTCTGGGGTGGGACTTGAGATTCTGACTTTTTATAAACTCCATGGTCCTGCCTCTGGTCTAAGTATTACAATTTGAGTACAGTTAAAACATAAATGATCTGTTTCTGTGATTTTCATTTATAAAACTCAGTAACTTAGGTAATTACCCATATTGTTATTCACATACCTTTTAAGATTTCATATTCATTTCCTCCATTTAGTAAAATCTCTTTTCCACATGAGTAAAGCTTGGAACTCATCAGTTCTCCCAAGTTGATAATGAGGGTAACAATACTGGATAAAGTGGTTAAAGAACTAATACCAAAGAAAAATGTAACTGATGGTGGCAGGGTTTTTCTTTTCATTCTTAAAACTTTGTAAACATCTCTTGCTAGTAATAAATTAAATGTGAAACTTAATAACTACTGAATATGTGCAAACTCATTTCATTTTCTACATGTTGCAGAGTATTCATGTTAAAATCACTGATGTTTAATAGCCAGTGTATTTATACCATAATAAATTAGGATTTTCTTTTAGGAGAATTGCTAGTCATCAAGTTCTGTTTATTTCTATGATATAAAAATTATTCAAATCCATACCACAGAACTCTACAGAAATGAATATGGGATTTAGTCAAAGAAGAAATATCAAGACACAAGGGGGCACTGTCTTACCATAATCCAACTGAATTTAACTTAGATATTCACAGTAAACAAAAAGCTATCTTTCCCAAAATTCTCTCTTCTCTGTAGTTAATCATGAAAGCTTAAATATTATATGTTTCTCTAAAGCTGTAATACTTAAATCAACTAAGCTTTCAGAGTTCACAAATCAAATGTGTTTTCAGCAAAATTCAGGAACCTTTTATTGTACTTGGCATGAGTTTGGAAAGAGTGGATGATTTGAAGATTGGAGATGGTGTAACACTTAATTGTTAGTGTTTAGGTCTATGGTAGGGGGAAATCACTGTGACAACAATTGAGTTGCTTTGGAGAAATATAGTGCCTCTATTCTGCAGAAAAGAGTTGGAATAAAGATTGAACTGTTATAAGCTGCAGCTGCATTTGCCATCAAATACCAAGTTGGTGCTGATGAATGTTTTGTTTTTATTGTCATGGAAACTTGGAGCTGGAGAATGGATATTCTATTCATCTGGGAAAATAGCAGCTCCTTGCATAAAACATAAGGGCCTTCCAAAGCAGTTCTTAAAATAGATATTGGCTGAATATAATCCAAAAAGTTAAGGAAATAAAAGTGGAATAAGTGCAATCATTTCTGGATCACTTCTTCTATTCTCAGTACTAACAATATAACTGTATGTTCAGTTATTAAGCTTATTACTTACTGATAGAAAGTTGAGTTCAGTAAGCATGGTATTAAACATCAATACAATAGTTATCCAACCCTTTAGGATCTGTCTTTATATATCTTCTTTGATCTTAAGATGTCTGTTGGGAATTCTAAACCTATATTCTATTAAACAATTGCTTCTAATCCCCAAATAGTTTTTTTATTCATGCTACTTATCTGCTATATTGTAAAGCATTTAAATATATATATATATATTTGAAAAAAAACAAAAAACCCAAACTTTACCCCAAATAAAGAAATTCTTACTGAAACACAAAGTGAGATCATTGTATGGTCTGGGGGAAAAATATATATAAATTTTTTTTAAAAAACCGTAAAGATGCAAGTAGATCCTTATGCATATTTTATAAAGTTGTGAATGGAAAGAGACAGTCACAAGAACAGAAAATGCAAAGGAGGGCCGGCAGGTTAGCTCAGTTGGTTAGAGTGCAGCCTTATAACACTAAGGTCACGAGTCTGGCCCTGTACTGGCCAGCCACCAAAAAAAGAAAGAAAGAAAGAAAGAGAAAAAGAAAGAAAGAAAAGAAAATACAAAGGAGTTTTGGTTTCAGTTATCACAAATGTGATATAGCAAAATACAAATATAGGAAGTGATAGTAAAGTGTAGATAAGTGGCAATACAAATTAGAGTATAATTTCTAAACTTTATGAGTTATGATAGTTTTACCAAAGGTTGCCAGCCAAGTTTTATTATCTCTGCAAGGGAAACAAGGCAAGTTTTTTGGGGTTTTTTTTTTTTTGTCCTTTTTGAGACTGGCCGCACCGTGCTCGTTTTACCAAAGGTTGCCAGCCAAGTTTTATTATCTCTGCAAGGGAAACAAGGCAAGTTTTTTTGGGTTTTTTTTTTTTTGTCCTTTTTGAGACTGGCCGCACCGTGCTCAGCCAGTGAGCACTGTGAGTGCACCGGTCATCCCTATATAGGATCCAAACCTGCGGCGGGAGCGCTGCTGTGCTCCCAGCGCTGTACTCTCCCGAGTGCACCACGGGCTCGGCCCAAATTTTTTTGATATTATATAAAAGATGATAGAGAAGGAAGAGATGGAGCAGGACTGTTTTAGATAGGGTAATTGGAGAAGGCTTCTCTGAGGAAGTAACATTTGAGCAAAGACCTGAATGCTCCAACAGAAGAACAGTTCATGCAGGTGGGCTAGCAAGTCTAGCAGCTTTCAGTGGGAATAAACTTGCAATGTTAAAGGTAAATGACAAAATACAAGTTTATGAAAAATGTTTAAAAAAAACAACCCCATGTTCAAATGAACTTAAAAACATTGTAATTAACTAGAATATGACCAGTTTTCTTACATGAGATGTGTCTAGGAGTAGAATCTTACACCTTCATTTAGGTTGCCAGTATGTAGGAATCCCTTAGAGAAGGAATAGGATTGCTTTCAATTTCATTTTTAAGTGTAAGTTTTACAGTTACTTAGTATAGTTTTTCAAAATATTTTAATTAAATCAAAGGTTTTAATTATTGAATATAATCTGATGTAGATAAGAAGCAAGTCAGGGAAAAAGTGTTAAATGTAAATACGATCTAACTTACACAGGCGGAGACACTCTACATTAAGCAGTGACCTCTAAGAGAATACAGTTTAATAATAGCAATTTTCACAGATATTTTTAATGTTTTGTGGTATTGATAGCATAAATATAGAGTATGTGTATTGTGTGTACATATATGTATGTATATTTTATATGATGTATATATATATCACATACAAGGGGACTGTGAAGACCTGAAAAACAAAATACATAATATTGAATTTAGAGAACCAGTGAACATGCCAAAAGAAAACAGAAGAGAACTAAGAACTAGACATTGTATTCCATAACTGAAATGATGAGAAAGAACTGGAAAATTGCCAGCATTTTAACCTTTTAGAAATAGCTGTGTATATAGTTAGTGCAAGAGACCATATTCTTAGAGTAGTTTAAAATTCAGATATGTCAGCAGACTCAGTAGAACTCAAAGTATTCTAGAAATAAAACATGTGATGTTGGAAACGAGAAAACCTCTTTATAGAATAAAAACAGAAGTAGTTTAACAAAGTTTTTAGATTTTCCAAGAGTTTATCAAACCCAATATCTATTATGGTAAAGTCTAGCTGAGTAGGATATATTTAATTTAGGATACTCCAAAATGTAAAGCTAGTAACAAATTTAGAATCAGTGGTTTTAAATTATCTTCTGTCTTAGGCACTATTCTGAGCAGTTTTTTCATTAGTTAGTCTGACTATTTACAGGTGTCAAGTTTTGTCATGTTCTAGCTTTCTGATCTATAAAAATGGGTTTGCTAGAGAAAGACTAGCAGAAAGCTTTTTTTTCCCCCAGAGGGAGAGGGGAAATGTGGAATGATATTAAAAGCTTAGGAAATTTCATAGTAGTCCTAAGTAAATCATTAGTTTTCAGAATTTGGACAATAGGTGGTCCATGAGAGGAGGGAATCAAACAAGGTGAGTCCTGCAGTTGCCCCGACTCACCATCTGGAAAGATTCTAGACCACAGCATAGGGAGGAGGAAATAATCAAACAGAGCTTGACAGTCTTGCCAGGTTGAGGAGACAAATATCAGAATTCAGAGAAGCCAAGGTAGCTAGGATTTGCAGGGCAAAAAGGAGGGAGCAGAGAGAGAGAGAGAGAGTGCTCAAGATCAGCAGAGTCTTTGGCATAGTACTGATGTGGCCATATATGAGAGAAAACTTAACTTGAGACCAGGAAAGAATCACTTGAAAGGAATATGTTAAATGATTCCTGAAACTCACACAAAGCTGGGAATAGTTCTTCCATCCAACTAAAGTGGAAAATCTCATCATAACAAACAAGGGCATGGGTAAAGTAC
>NW_007735747.1:0-660 GCF_000696425.1 Galeopterus variegatus | reverse complement strand
AGAGAGAGAGAGAGAGAGTGCTCAAGATCAGCAGAGTCTTTGGCATAGTACTGATGTGGCCATATATGAGAGAAAACTTAACTTGAGACCAGGAAAGAATCACTTGAAAGGAATATGTTAAATGATTCCTGAAACTCACACAAAGCTGGGAATAGTTCTTCCATCCAACTAAAGTGGAAAATCTCATCATAACAAACAAGGGCATGGGTAAAGTACTTAGAAGGGTATTATGTTGGTGGGGCTAAAGGGTATTCTGGACTTGCAATAACAAAACTTGAAGGCAAGCCTGGAAAAGGATCAAATTGATTCTAAGTAACTTAACTGCTTGCCAGAACAAAGTTCAACATTCTTTAAAGGAATACAACAAAATCCAGCACCCAAAAATGTAAACTGCATAAAGTCGGGCATGAAAAGAAGCAGGAAAATATACTCTTTAAATGGCAAAAAAATTGATCAATAGAAACAATAGACCAGGCATTTACAGAGATGATGGAATCACCAAAAAGACATTATAAATGTGCCCAGTAACTCAAGAATGTAGAGGAGAACATGAATATGATGTGGGTAGAAATGAAAGCTATAAAAAAGGGAAACCAGATGGGAAAATGGCGACGGGTCTGGAGCACCCGTGTCAGGAAACAGCGCGATCCTGAGAGCTGT
>NW_007735746.1:73698-73908 GCF_000696425.1 Galeopterus variegatus | reverse complement strand
ATGTTGTTGCAAATGGCAGAATTTCATTCTTTTTTATGGCTGAGTAGCATTCCATTGTGTAGATATACCACATTTTCTTTAACTGGTCATCCATCAGTGGACACTTGGATTGTTTCCATATTTTGTCTATTGTAAATAGAGCTGCAATGAACTCGGGAGTGCAGGCGTCCTTTTGACATGATGATTTCCATTCCTTTGGATATATACCCA
>NW_007735746.1:69093-71895 GCF_000696425.1 Galeopterus variegatus | reverse complement strand
GGATTAAAAAGCTAGACCTAACTACATGCTGTCTTCAAGAGATTCACCTCACTTGTAAAGATACACACAGACTAATAGTGAAGGGATGGAAAAAGATATACCATGCAAATAGAAGTGAAAAACAAGCAGGAATAGCTATTTTTTTATTGGATAAAATAGACTTTAAACCAAAAACCATAAAAAGAAATCAAAAATGTCACTATATAATGATGAGGCCATTTATGCAGCAAAAAGACATAAGAACCGTAAATGTATATGTGCTCAACACTAGAGTACCCAGATACATAAAGCAAGGCCTAAAGAAAGATATAGACCCCCCCCCAATATAATAATAGTAGGGGAAATGAACACCCCTCTCTCAGCACTGGACAGATCATCCAGGCAACAAGTTAACAGAGAAACACAGGAATTAGACTACACTTTAGACCAATTGGACCTGGCAGATAATCTATACAATATTTCATCCAACAACTACAGAATATACATTCTTCTCATCATCCCATAGAACATTCTCCAGAACATACCCCATGTTAGGTCACAAATCAAGTCTCAACACATTTTTAAAAATTTGAAATCATTTCATGTATCTTTTCAGACCACAGTGAATTAAAATTAGAAATCAATAACAAGCAAAACTCTGGAAACTATACAAACACATGGCATTAAGCAACAGGCTCCTGAACGACCTAGGGATCCAAGAAGAAATTAAACAGGAAATAAAAAAATTTCTTGAAACTAATGAAAATAAAGACACATTATACCAAACCTGTGGGATACTGCAAAAACAGTACTAAGAGGGAAGTTTATTGCAATAATGCTTACATCAAAAGAATAGGAAGATTTCAAATAAAAAATCTAATGCTACATCTCAATGAACTAGAAAACAAGAACGATCCAATCCCAAAATTAGTAGACAGGAAGAAACAACTAAGATCAGAGCAGAACTAAATGAAACAGAGACCCAAAATACAATACAAAAGATCAGTGAAAAAAAAGTTGGTTTTTTGAGAAGATACACAAAAAAGACAGACCACTAACAGGCTAACTTGAAAAGGAGAGAAGACCCAAACAACAAAACTCAGATGAAAAAGGAGACATCACAACTCATATCACAGAAATGCAAAGAATTATTAGAGACTATTATTATCAACTATTTGCCAACAAATATGAAAACCTGGAGGAAATGGATAAATTTCTGGACACATACAAACTGGATTAAAATGGATTAAAGACTTATGACCCAAAACTATAAAACTACTAAAAGAAAACATAAGGGAAACACTTCAGGAAGTAGAACTGGGTGAAGACTTTATGAATAATACCCCAAAAGCACAGGCAACAAAAGAAAAAATAAGCAAATGAGATTACATCAAACTAAAAAGCTTCTGCCCAGCAAAAGAAACAGTTAACAGAGTGAGAAGACAACCTACAGAATAGGAGAAAATATTTGCAAACTATACATCCAACAAGGGATTAATATCCAGAATATACAAGGAACTCAAACAACTTAGCAGCAAAAAAATAAATAACTCAATTTTGAAAAGGGCAAAGGAGGTGAGTATGCATTTCTCAGAGGAAAACATACAAATGGCCAACAGACAATTGAAAAAATCCTCAAGATTACTAAGCACCAGGGAAATACAAATCAAAGCCACATTGAGATATCATCTCACACCAGTTAGACTGGCCGTTATCAAAAAGACAGATAATAACAAATGCTGACAAGGATGTGGAGAAAGGCGAACCCTCTTACACTGTTGGTGGGACTGTAAATTAGTGCAGTTGTTATGGAAAACAGTATAGAGGTCCCTCAATCAACTACAGATGGAACTGCCATATGATATAGCAACCCCGCTGATGAGTGTATACCCAAAGGAATGGAAATCATGTCAAAGGGATACATGCATTCCCATGTTCATCACGGCTCTATTTTTAATAGGTAAGAGCTGGAACCAACCTAAATGTCCATCGACAGACATAAGGAGAATGTGGTATATCTACACAATGGAATACTACTCTGCCATAAAAAAGAATGAAATCCTGCCATTTGCAGCAACATAGAAGAACTTACAAAATTGTAAATGAAATAAGCCAGGTACAGAAAGAGAAATACTGCACGTCCTCACTTATAAGCGGGAGCTGAAAAAAAGAAGAAAAGAAAAGAACTGGATACCATTTTTATTGATTGTTTTCCCAAAGAGCAATAAGTGTAGCAAGTATGCAGGGCAAAGGCATTCCTATGTACTGCTGATGGATGTACAGATTAAAAGATAATTTGCTACTTCAATTATAATTAAACCTTCACAGATTCTTCTGTCCAGCAAATTAATGTCTAACAATTTATCTCTTAGATACTTTTGGTCATATGTAAACTAATGTTTTGTAAATGTCAAAAAAAGACTAATCAAATTAATTAAGGTACATCCATACAATGGGATACTCCTCAACCATTCCAAAGATTGAGGATTTATTTATGTGCACTTATAGAAGGATCTTCAATACACATTTATGGAATAATTTAAAAAATCAATGTACATCGTAGTGTATATTACGACCCCATTAGCTTGCGTGTGTTTTCAACATTTCTGAGAACATTCACGAAAACAAACACAGTTTACAGTAGTGTTCTTTAGGGTGTCGACTGTGAAGCTGACTTTGCAGAGAGACATTTTTTCATAATTTTATCATTTAAGCTATTTAAATTTTTACCATGTGCACACATTTCTCTTAAAAGTTTTTTAAAAAAATAAAATAAAACTTCAAAGAATTAATATCTAGAATACAGAAGAACTACAAATTAAC
>NW_007735746.1:66726-68164 GCF_000696425.1 Galeopterus variegatus | reverse complement strand
GAAACAAAAATATGCATTTTATATAAATACATATAAACAAATGATATACATTTTAAAAGTAGATTTTTGCCTATGGGGAGGAGGGGAATGGAGATCGGATATGAGGATAAAATAAGATAAATAGACAAATAAAATAAGAGGGCCCTTCTCAGACTCATGATAATAATGCTCATGAACAAAGGAGTATGACCAGTTCAAAACTCTCCTACTGAGAATCTTCAGATTCTCAACCAAAAAAAGTAAAAAGGAGAGAAGGGAAGGAAGGAAAAAAAGAAGGAAGGGGAGAAGGAAGGAAGGAAAAGTTCTGAGAAGTAACTATTGGAATTGTTCTTCCTCATTATTATGTCACTCATTTAGACCAGGAGTTGGCAAACTTTTTCTGTAAAGGGCCAGACAGTAAATATTTTAGGCTTTGCAAGCAATACTCAACTTTGCCATTGCAGCAAGAAAGCAACCATAGACAATATGTACAGGACAAGCATGGCTGTGTTCCAACAAAACTATTTACCAAATAGGTGCTGGGACAAATTTGGCCTACAGTCCATAGTCTGCTGACCACTGACTTAGACCCCAAAGGCTACATCAAGCAAGTGCTTTAATGGACTCCTTGTTATGCAGACTGTGTTTACATATCCAAAAATATGGTCATATCGCCTGAAAAAATTCAAATGTATTTTTGTAAGCAAAGGAATGGAAGAACCAAAACTGCCTCACACAGTCCATGGGTTTTCAGTGTCTCAGGTCCCCGTTAAGAGGGACCTAAAGGAGAAGAGGAGACATAGTTGAAAAGATCTCTAGGCAGGGTCATTTTTATGTAATCTCTATTAGTATTTTAAATCACTACTTCCATGGGAGCTACCAAATCCATAAGAGGCAGAAGCTTGTCATGGTTCTCAGTTCTATTAATAGAATTTTCATATAAGCAAAAAATGACAGGTACCAGGATTCCATATTACAGTCTTACAATCCTATAAATGTCTATTTCTTCTTCTGGGAAGTGTATCTAACCAAAACATGTGAAGCAATATGACAAGCTAGTAAAAGAGAATAGAGCTTTAAATGTCAGCTGAAACAATATTCATTTCCTTTATATATATTTTTAAAAAGTCATTTGCACAGCTCTTTGAGCTGCCAAACCGAACCTCTTGCAGTTTGAAGTTCATCCAGAAAATCCCTTTGCAAAATATTTGCTGAAACACCGTGATGTAGGAATTGAAAGGGATTAAGTCTTGTTCAGTTTCTTCTCCCCCGTTCCTATCTTCCCTAAGCTGACTTCTGCAGCCCAGAAGCTTAAATTTGTGTGTCTGAGACCCAGATTCCCAAATCAACGTATCACTCCCCACTTCCACCAAAAACTAAAATGTTTTACTGAACATGAAAATGGACCGAAATTTCTCACTTCCAGCTAATCTGCCTAAGGAAGCAGACCAACAGTCAG
>NW_007735746.1:41517-66147 GCF_000696425.1 Galeopterus variegatus | reverse complement strand
CTCCCCCGTTCCTATCTTCCCTAAGCTGACTTCTGCAGCCCAGAAGCTTAAATTTGTGTGTCTGAGACCCAGATTCCCAAATCAACGTATCACTCCCCACTTCCACCAAAAACTAAAATGTTTTACTGAACATGAAAATGGACCGAAATTTCTCACTTCCAGCTAATCTGCCTAAGGAAGCAGACCAACAGTCAGTTATACAAATACGTCAGCCCCCAAACACCTCCAATAGATGCCCTTTTGTCCTCACTTGTAAAATCGTGATCCTTGCACTGTAGAGTTTCAAATGCACTGTGGGTACCAGCCCTCAAATCACCACCCTGCTCAGCCAGTGAGGCTCACAGAGAGTTATACAAATACGTCAGCCCCCAAACACCTCCAATAGATGCCCTTTTGTCCTCACTTGTAATATCGTGATCCTTGCACTGTAGAGTTTCAAATGCACTGTGGGTACCAGCCCTCAAATCACCACCCTGCTCAGCCAGTGAGGCTCACAGAGGAACTGTGTGGTGATGACTCCAAGTGCAATAGTTTGAAGAGAGGAGAAATGAATGTGGGCTACAGGGGTCTGGAGAGATTCAGAACTTCCAGAAACAAATGTATCTGAGCAGGAGGAGATGCCACCCAGGGAGAAATGGCATGATGGCTTGATTTAACTACAACAAATTAGAAGGTAAAAAAAATCCTTGTTTAGGTGGTGGAATTTTAAAAGGTTTAAGGATTTTTCACTGGCTGTTTACTAACTTTTGTTTTTATCTACATTTCTCAATAGAAATTTCTCCGACACAAGTACAGATGTTGCAGTCATATAATTTGCTGTTCAGGTATTTTTAAAGTAAAAGGCTTCGGCTTTCTTACATTTTATCAAGTTTTATAGCTTCCCCTCATTCCTTGGATTCACATTGGCCCTCATCTTATATGGAACATACCTGTGTCTTAACACGTATAAACCAAATCTTGTCTACATTGAACTTCATCTCTTTAGCTTCTGCCATATTGTTTTTCATAAAACCTTTTTTCAAATAACTATAATGTATAAGGGAAGCTATATTTAAATATGCCCAGTGTTGAGTTGGATTATGGATGTACAAACCCAAGTTTTTTCATCTCTGCAACAAGTCTTATACTTTGCTTTGCTGTAATGGGAATCATTTATGTGTATATGCATGTGTGTGGCATGAATGTATGTGTAACAATATGTGGAATAAGATTCTGCATTCCTTAACTGTTGCCTCAGCTGCCTGCGTGCCACCTCTACCTCTCAACTGTTTTTCTAAGCAGAAAACTGGAGAAGTGAGAGAGAAGAATAAAAAGGGAACCACTGGGGACATGGAAGGGAAACCATGGTAATCATTAGTGCTGTCAATCAAGTATTTCTGGTTCTTCTTCCTTTTAGGCATACACTAGAGTTGTATGTCCTGACCCTTCTGTTAAGTTAGAACCATGAGACTAGTTGTGGGCCAGGTGTCACTTTTAGATCAGACTGGAAAATTGCCAATGTAAGATCTTCCAGAGCTCTGTCTTTTCTCTCTATCCCAGGCTGGCACTATTCAAATGGTGACTTCTCTGCCAGCAATAGTAAGCAGAGGCTCCCTGCCCACTAGTATCGGACAAGTAACTTAAACGAGAACTTTTTCTTTCTTGTTTTGAGCTCCTGAGATTTAAGGGATTCTTGTCACCACAACAGGGCTTAGCACTTCCTGACTTATATTAAAGGAGGGAGTTCATTGATTTTCTCCTTCCTTCCAGCTTAGGTCTTTGTCATCCTCCAAGCTAAATGTGAGGGCTCAAAGAGAATTATTCTTAGAGACTGGGGATACCAGCAAAAACAGGGAATGGCTTCTCTTCCCCTGTGAAATAGGTAACAGACACGATGCCTATTTGAGCAAGTGAAGAATGAATGGGAAGGAGACAGAAAGCAGAGAAAGAGGTAGCAGTTTGACTGACTAAATACTTGCTGTTTGTCATATTGAGAGTGTGAGAAATCGCTGTGGGTCAAAAGGAAAAACCTTGCCAGGCTAATTCTACCCAAGACCACTGTCTAAGTAAATATGCACCTGGGTAATATGTTACCAGTCTTCGCTTTACACAGGCTCCCCCAGTTTCTATGAATGATTCATTGGACTCCCTTCTCCATTGTCACCACACACACCTCATTTGGCTGAGCAGGATGGGAAGCAACAGCTGAATTTGAGATGTGTGTCCCTTTGTTAATTTCTGCTCCTCTTCCCAACAAGGAGGATAAAGGGAATGCAAAGGAAGGAGGAAAAGGGAAAAGACCCTGCCTCTTCCTCACTGTAGATCCCTCCAGCCATAGTCAATCCTAGAAATGGGGCTAGAAAATTCAATAAGACTGTACTGGACTTTTAATAACTGAAGGTGACCAAAAAGCTCTGAGAATATGTCCATGAACAATGATAAGACAGAAAAGTTAGAGTTGACAAAATATTGTTGAAGTCAGCAAGCAGAGAATGAAAAATTGTTTCATGCTTGTACTGCACTGAGTTTAGAATTTTCACAAAAATAGTTACATATCCAACTAAAAATAATGATTAATTTTTTTTCTAAAGCACTCTGGAACACATACATCCAAATGAGTGTTGCCATTCAAAGTAATCTCCAAGGCTACACTTTTCATCCAGTAATGCTTTCGTTGCTCAAAACATTTTTGGAATTGCCTTCCGAGTCAATTTATGAACCGCAAAATAAAATCTCTCTTTATAGCCACAGCTCAACCTTCCTCGGATTACTATTTTATTCGTCCTCCTTCCCTCTCTCCTAACTTTATTCAGCCTAATTCTACATTCCTCCCTCCCATTCTATCAAATAAGGCAAGTGAATTTCATGCTTGCTCTAGAAGAGTCCTCTGTGTGCGTTGAGAGATAGAAAGGGTCGGGAAGATGAAGAGAGGGTACACAGGAGTTTTATGAGGAACAGCCCATCTGGATGTTGTCTACGGAAAAGTAGGAAATTGCTAGCAAGGGCATTGCTGACCATCATAAATGTGATCCCTAAAAGTTGAATCCCCCTGAATTTATAAAAGCATTTGTGGCTATAAAAAGAAGTCTTATTAAATTTTAAAAGATTCAAGTCATACAAAGTATGTTCCCTGACCATAATGGAATTAAATCACAAATCAGTAACAGAAGATATATGGAAAATATCTCCAAGCATTTGGATACTAATTAACACAGTTCTAAATAACTCATGGGTAAAATAAGAAATCAAAAGAGAAATTTAAAAGCATTTTGAACTGAACGAAAATCAAAACACACATGTCAAATTTGCAGATGCTGCTAAAGTAGTGCTTAAGATGATACAGCACTAAACACCTATATTAGAAAAAAGAAACTTCTCAAATTAATGACCTCAGTTTTAAACCTAATAAAGTAGAAGAATAAGAGCAAATTAAGCTCCAAGTAAGCAGAAGAAAGGAAATAATAAAGATCAAAATGGCAATCAATGAAATAGCAAACATAAAAACAATAGATAAAAGTAATAAACCAAAATGCTTCTTTGAAGAGATTAATAAAATAAATAAACCTTTAGCAACACTGATATGGAAAAATATATATACAGAAAACACTAATTACCAATAGTGCATATGAGAGGTGACATTATTATAGACTACACAGATACTAAAAGTATAGTAAGAGAATATTATCAACAACTTTCTGCTTATAAATTAGAAAACTTAGATGAAATGGACAAATATCTTAAATGACCCAAACTATCAATCTCACTCAAGAATAAATATGTAACTTTAATAGACCTACTTCTGTTATAGAAATTGAATTTATACTTAAAATCCTTCCCATAAAGAAAACTTCAGGCCCAGATATCTTCACTGGTAAATTCTAACAAACATTAAAGAAATAAATAATACCAATTCTAAACAAATTCCTCCAACAGATTGCAGAGGAGAAAATATTCTCAACTTGGGCTACAAGGCCAACATTATGCTTATATCAAAAATAGAGGGCTCCAAACTATCAATCTCACTCAAGAATAAATATGTAACTTTAATAGACCTACTTCTGTTATAGAAATTGAATTTATACTTAAAATCCTTCCCATAAAGAAAACTTCAGGCCCAGATATCTTCACTGGTAAATTCTAACAAACATTAAAGAAATAAATAATACCAATTCTAAACAAATTCCTCCAACAGATTGCAGAGGAGAAAATATTCTCAACTTGGGCTACAAGGCCAACATTATGCTTATATCAAAAATAGACAAAAATATTACTAGAAAATAAAACTACAGGCCAATGCCCTCATTAGCAGAGATGCTAAATTTCTAAACATTATTTTAACAGATCAATAAAATATATAAAGGGTAATACGAGTAGAATTTTTCCCTTGAAAGCAACATTGGCTAAACATTTAAAAATCAACCTGTACAACTCATCATATTGAAAAGCTAAAAAAGAAAAATCATGTGAGCATCACCAACATCAGGGAAATGAATCAAGAGGTAAAGAAGAACCAACAATGAATCTTACGATTTGGGCCTGAAAAAGTGACAGATGTCACAGAAAATTCCAGAGAAACAAAGGAGATGCCAGCCATTTGAGTTACTCAGGAGACAAGTTCTTGACTTTTTCATAACAGCTTTAGTAGGAAGGTGGAATAACAGTAAGATCTTCCAGGGCTGATGACTAAAGAGGAGTAAATACCACCCATGAGTAAGAGACTGCTATTATTTTCACTCAGTCCACAACCCCAACCACAATCCTTGATAGGCATAGAAAAATGTTCCACCCCACTTCCCATCTGGATATAAACTACAACAGATAAATATTCTGCACCTTTAGCCAATATAAATTTATTTGTGGTCTTACATAGACCTCAACTATACTTACAAAGTGCTTACTCTGAAATACACTAAAGAATTTCTTAGTCCTCAATTATCTTTTGGAACATAGAAATTAGGGGGAAAGAAAATGTGGTAAAACACTAGATGCTTTAAATCTAATTGACAAATTTAGAAAACAAATAAATCACCAGGAGTAGATGGCACCCGCCCAATGGCCCGAGGGAACTCAAGGATGAAACTGTGAAGCTGTTGGCCAAATTGTAACCTTGCAGTTACAAATGGCCACATGCTAGCAGAGTGGCAGATTGCCAGGGTGACTTCTCTTCATCACAAGGGCTCTAGAGACCTGAGAACCACAGACAGATAGGTCTAACTTCCAACCCCAATACATTGTTGACAACCATAATAAAGTGGAAGGCTACTACACACTCAAGAAGCCTAATCTCTTATTTGGGGTGTGTTCCTCGTCCTCTTGAGAGGTAGCGGGTGGTCTGGTGCAAAAAGCAACAGCTGGGATTTGGAAGACCCACTGCGATGTTACTGGATGGAGACTGTGAGCACTCTGTATCTCAGTCTCACCTGCTAACTAGCAGCAGTGTCATGAAACTGTTGGGAGGTTGAGCGGAAGTAGTAGAGATAGTAATCAATATTGCTTTATGTTTAAAAAATTAAGCCTAAAAAAATCTGTGGTATTCATATGCTACTACTAATAATAATGATAACAATAACAATAACTCTCTTCTTCTAGATGCCCATTCACCAGTGACTTTTCTTCCACTACAATCTTACCAGCCACTTCCGTTTCTCTCTTCTCCCTTGATTTGATTGTCATGACTTATTTTATCACTTTCCGCACGAGACTACCATTTTCAATGACGTCTTTGACATCTGTGTGTCTTACCTAAGCCTCAATCTTGAACTCATCATTCTTGCTCCCAGCATTGTATCTCTATTCACATTCCCTGTTTTCTGTTAATGGTACCACAATATTAACTGTGTCTCAGGGCACTAATTTACAGTCCCACCAACAGTGCAGGAGGGCTCCTCTCTCTCCACATCCTTGCCAGCATTTGTTATTTTCTGTCTTTTTTATAATGGCCAGTCTGATTAGGGTGAGGTGATATCTCAGAATAGTTTTGATTTGCATTTCCTTGATGATTAGTGATGCTCAACATTTTTTCATATGTCTGTTGGCCATTTGTATGTCTTCCTTTGAGATATGTCTGTTCAGCTCCTTTGCCCATTTTTAAATTGGATTATTTGGTTTTTTGCTGTAAAGTTGTATGAGCTTTTTAGATATTCTGGATATTAATCCCTTGTCAGGTGCCATTGCAAATATTTTCCCCCATACTGTAGGATGTCTTTTCACTCTATTGATTGTTTTCTTCACTGTACAGAAGCTTTTTAGTTTGATATAATCACATTTGTTTATTTTTCCTTTTGTTGTCTGTGCTTTTGTAGTGTTATTCATAAAGTCATTGCCCAGTCCTAAATCCTGGAGCATTTCCCCTACATTTTCTCTAGGAATTTTAAAGTGTCAGGCATTATATTTAGGTCTCTAATCCATTTTGAGTTGATTTTGGTATGTGGTAAAAGGTACAGATCAAGTTTCATTCTTCTACAAATGGATATCCAGTTTTCCTAGCACCATTTATTGAAGAGGCAGTCTTTTCCTCGATGTATGTTCTTGGTGCCTTTGTCAAAGATCACTTGACTATAAATATGTGAGTTGATTTCTGAGTTCTCTTTTCTGTTCCATTGGTCCATGTGTCTGTTTTTATGCCAGTACCATGCTGTTTTTGTTACTACAAATTTGTAATATAGTTTGAAGTCAGGAAATATAATGCCTCCAGCTTTGATTTTTTTGCTCAGGATTGCTTTGACTATTCGGGGTCTTTTGTTATTCCATACGAATGTTAGGATTGCTTTTTCTATTTCTGTGAACAATGTCATTGGTGATTTGATGGGAATCGCAGTGAATCTATAGATGGCTTTGGGTAATATGGACAATTTTACTACATTGATTCTTCCAACCCACAAACAAGGAATGTCCTTCCATCTGCTAGTGTCTTATTTAGTTTCTTTCAGAAGTGATTTGTAGTTCTCATTGTAGAGATCTTTCACCTTTTTGGTTAGATTTTTTCCTAGGTATTTTTTGTTTTTGAGATTATTGTAAATGGGCTTGCTTTCTTGATCTCTTTTTCTTCTAGTTTGTTGTTGGTATATAAAAATGCTACTGATTTTTGTATGTTGATTTTGTATCCTGCAACGTTACTGAATTAATTTATCAGCTCTGAGAGTTTTTTGGTAGAGTCTCTTGGGTTTTCTATATATAGAATCATGCCATCTGTGACTATGGACAGTTTGATTTCCTCTTTACCTGTTTGGATGCCCTTTATTTCTTTCCCTTGTCTAATTGCTCTGGCAGGTACTTCCAATACTATGCTAAAAAGGAGTGAAGAGAGTGGGCATCCTTGTCTTGTTCCTGATATTAAAGGGAAAGCTCTCAGCTTTTCCCCATTCAGGATAATATTGGCAGTGGGTTTGTCATATATGGTTTTTATTATGTTGAGATACCTTCCCTCTGTACCTAATTTGTTGATAGTCTTTATCATGAAGTACTGTTGAATTTTGTCAAATGCTTTTTCTGCATCTATTGAGATGATCATGTGGTTTTTGTTCTTGATTTTGTTGATGTGGTGTAGTACATTTATTGACTTGCATATGTTGAACTATCCTTGCACTCCTGGGATGACTCCCACTTGATCATGATGTATATATAATCTTTTTGATATGTTGCTGTATTCTGTTTGCTCGTATTTTGTTAGGATTTTAGTGTCTAAATTCACCAAGGATATCGGCCTGTAGTTTTCTTTTTTGTTGTACGTTTGTCTGGTTTTGATATCAGGGTGATGCTGGCTTCATAGAATGAGTTTGGGAGAATGGTTTCTTTTTCAATTTTGGGGGATAGTTTGGAAAGAACTGGTATTTGTTCCTCTTTAAAGGTTTGGTAGAATTCAGCAGTGAAGCCATCTGGTCCTGGGCTTTTCTTTTTTTGAACATTTCTGATTACTACTTCAATCTCATTGCTCGTTATTAGTCTGTTCAGTTTTAGTACAGCCATTATGGAGAATAGTATGAAGGTTCCCTAAACAACTATGGATTGAACTTCCATATGATCCAGGATTCCCACTCCTGTGGATATATCCAGAGGATTGGAAAACATGAGGTTGAAGGGACACCTGCACTCCCATGTTTATTGCAGAACTATTTACAATAGCTAGGTGATGGAACTAACCTAAATTTCCATCAATAGATGACTGGATAAGGAAATTGTGGTATATATACACAGTGGAATACTACTCAGCCATAAGAAAGAATGAAATTCTAACATTTGCAACAACATGGATGAGCCTGGAGAAAATCATCCTAAGTGAAAGAACCCAGGTACAGAAAGAGAAATACCACATGTTCCCACTCATAGCTGGGAGGTGAATCCATAAATAAACAGATGAACAAAAAGAGAGACAGAGAGAAAGAAAGAAAAAAAACAACAGTCACAGTAGTACATTGAACTTTTAGAAAATTAGAGGTAGAAAGGGAGAGGGGAGGGTTGTGGGAGGGGGGTTAATAAGGGATTGGTCAATGGACAGACACAAAGAATGACTGTACATTGTAATGATGAATAAGCTAACTATACTGATCTAACCACCACACATTGTACTCAATTATTGAAAACCAATGTTGTACCCCACATTTATGTATAATAAAAAATAAAAACCTCAACACAGGCTTTGAGCCCTTCTTTTCTCCTCCACTAAACTCACAAATGGACACATACCTGTGCGCGTGTGCGCATGTGTACACACACACACACACACACACACACACACACTCACACACTCTCGTCACTCTATACCTCAAGGCCCCTTGAATCCGTGCCTTCACTTCATTCCCCCACAGCACTGACCTAGTTCAGCTCAGGTTTCTCACTCATTCCCTGAACACTCATCAAGAGTCTTCTACGTGCCAAGTATCATGAAAGATACTGAGAATGTGACGGTGGGTCTTACACAAAAGTTTCTCAGCATATTGT
Source organism: Galeopterus variegatus (assembly GCF_000696425.1). Taxonomy (NCBI): domain Eukaryota; kingdom Metazoa; phylum Chordata; class Mammalia; order Dermoptera; family Cynocephalidae; genus Galeopterus; species Galeopterus variegatus. The sequence goes on along the minus strand of NW_007735746.1, from coordinate 57,231 downwards.
TGTGGTGAAATAAAAAATTTTTTTGAAAAAAGTTTCTCAGATTCGAGTGCTGTTGGTGGAGACTTTCTGTAAAAAGGAGATCACGTTATGTGGCAAGTTCCGTGATAGAGGTTATAAGAGGGTATTGATAGAAATGATAGAGCTTTGATGAGAGATGAGGCATCTAGTCCGATGTAAGGTAGTCAAGAGAGGCCTCTGGAGGAGGAGATTCCTGGGCTAAATTTTCAAAGTGTTGGCTGCAGGGCCATTGCCATGTAGAGAAAGAAAGAATTCGACCGGAAGACTGCTGGGACCACTGACCTTGGCAACCATGCACTCACATGACTCTACCCTCCTGAGTTGAGGCCCTACTAATGGTTTGTCCCTACTTTTTCTTTATTCATAAGGAGTTTGGTGTTTCTTCTCCCTTGATCCAACAATTGGGACTTACATTTCTCATAAATCCTTGTTCTGTGCTCTCTGGAATCTCCCTTCCTTGATTAACAAGCTCCTTTACACCCCTACCTTCTTCACTGAGTGTCTCTACTCCCTCATCTCAGTGTGGTTATCCCCTAAGAAGCTGCTTCCCTGTAACCATCTCAAGCAGGTGGCTGTGTCATTCAGAACTGAAAGTCAGACCTGGAGTCCTTTTAGCTTTCAGACCACAATTCCACCCTCTCACATAAACAAACCCAGGTCCCTTTCCCTGTGGCACGCTCAGCCACCTTCAGCTCTGCCATTTACTGCCTGTAAGGATTTTGCTCCTCATTTGCTGATATCTTTGGGATCCCCACCAAGTCCTGCCGCCAACCTGAGTGGTCCAAACACCCTATGACTTTCTCAACTCCAAAGAACTTCTTCACTCAGAGACCTTGTTTTTTGCCAGAAACCATTTCATCTCCAAATAGTTAACTGTCTAATCATGCAACATTCCATCTTCCCAGTTTCCTCACTCAGTTACATCCATAACACCAGGTATTCCTCCTCACTGGGATTTCCAGTCCAGTGATCTTCTAGTCTCTCTTCACTCCCTCCTCCAACACCACATGCATCTTATGCACCATGATCCATTACTCGGATCACTCTTTTGCTGATATGCCATATTGAGTCTTTATAGAACTGATTCAGTTAGCACTTCCATTTTCAGAAAGCTCCATTCTGAGCTAAATGAGGTACCCCTGTATTACCAAAAACTCCCCACCAGTCTCCTTATATCCCAACATTCTTCCCTCTCTAAAGATTCTAGTACATCACTTCCTAATTCATTTGCTTAAAGCTGAGCTCTGATCACCCCACTACCCTGATCTCAAATCTCCCAGGGGTACCCATTGCCTATCAAAGCAACTTCACCCACCTGAACCTTAAATTCCAGAACCTCCCAAAACCCACCCCTCTGGTTTTATCTCACTCTGTTCCTTTTTATTTAGTATCCTTTAGTCACTCCAGTCTCACTTCCTAGCCATGTCGCCAACACCCCATACTTTTTTCTTCCTTGATTCCCTTCACCTTCCACACCCATCCCAACCATTACCCCTCAAAGGCAAATACACACACACACACACACAAGGATACTTCAGAAAGGTCATGAAAAAATAGAATTAAAAGAGAAGACAAAAAAGAAAACAACAAAAAGCACACAAATCTTTCCACAACTTTTTGAAGCATGCTCATGTACATGTATATGTGTACGTGTGTAAGTGTGTATTTGTGCCTTTCTTGTGAAATGTGTCAGAGATTTGGCCTTGAATTGTAGTTGTAACACCATTTCTCTAGCTCACTGCTGCACCTCCCCAGAGCCTCCCCAGCTATTCCTGGAAGAACCCAGGGCGTTCCACCACCATGTTGCAGCCAGTGCTTTGCACGCTCTCCTGCTCCAGTCCTGTCAGCAATGTTGCCCACCATGCACCTGCCACATGCTGACATCTCCTCTGGATGATAGAGCTACCTCCTGTGCGTAGCCCACCCGAAGTCTCGCTCCACCCCCTGAGCTGAAGCCAAACCACTCAAGAGGGAAAACTTCCCTTCACCAACACACCCCTGCGACCATAATCCAAATTTTTGATCCTAAAAGAGAGTTTCTGGATATTCCTAACCTCTCACAGAGTGTTTGTGTGAAATCCACATTTTGAGTGCCTGCTTGCAGTCTCTCTCTTCTTAGGAATCAGATATCAGGCCATGAAGACTGGCTGGCAGAGAAAATCTCTGAGAAAAATTAAGTATTTCTCTCTGAATTCCTTCCCACTCCCCATCTCTGTCATCCATTTCCCCTCTGGAGTTCCATCGCAAGCCCAATCAATAAAAGGCTTTTGTTTCACACTGAAGCTTTCTGTGCAGTGTGGTGGAAAACACTGGTCAGTAACCCAAAGCCTAGTTCTACCACTAGTGACCCTGAGAGCTGCTTGCTTTGTGAGTGGCACATCTCATCTGACTCACCTGTAGCGGAGCTGTTGTGAGAACAATCCAGTATACAGCTGGAATAATGCTGTAAATTGTCAAGTGTTACATACATGCAAGTTTCTCAAGGGCAGAGATCTTGGCTGTGTGACCTAAAGAAAATTAATTAACCTTCTAAACTTCAGGTTCTCAATCTACAAAATGGGGCTAATAAGGATCATCTCATAGGCCACTTTGGGAATTAAATGATGTATGGAAGATGCCTAATAATATACTTGTAGCTAGAAAATAGTCATAAATCTCAATATTGGTGCAGTGGTGATGGTAGAAGTGATATTACATGAAATAAGATAATGATAATGTCCCTATTCTGAAACCTGAAGCTATTGGCCTGCTTATATAAAAGTCCATCTGAACCTTCATTGATGTGCTGATCTTATCCAAAAGAAAGTATCAGGTCCCATTAGAAATCCTCCAAACTAAGTTTCCTTGTTGCTAATGAAACATTTGAAGATTTTCTCCTAAAGGAGTTTTTAAATTATTCTATACTAGGATATTGTCCAATATCCATAAAACATCATTATATGTAATGGCATATATAATTTAAATGTTTCAAAATCTATTTAAGACACTACGAAAATTCTATTGCTATAAAAATATATTTGCAATGTTGGCAGATTACACAGCCATACTTTTATAACATCAATTTAATTGTTCAGGGCCAAGTTTAACTCCTTCTTTTTTTCTGTTATATTTCTGCAGAAGATTTAATCTGGGGGTAAACAGTCCAATACAAGCAAAGCAGGAAAGACACCACATGGCAATTTTGTATTTGCAGCACATTGTGCTGGCCATACATTTTTAATATCATAAAATTGGCTTGTTCTGTAATATTCTGATTAGAGATTTATTCATACTGTTGCCACATTCTTTAAACAGATGTGCAGTAAATTTGATGGAAAAAAATCTCTTCCTCCTGAAACTAGGACACTTATTCATTTAAATATTATAGAACAAAAACAGTCACCATGGATGTTTAAGAAACACAGGATGTTCTACAAAGAAAAAGGCCTCAAAACATGCAGTCACAGTTTTATTCCCAATTCTTTGCAGATCTTCAAAACTTCTAATTGATGTGCTGCTGTATTTTCCACAATGGCCACTCCTTCCCTCATTGTCTCGTTTGCAGTGGTAACACAAAACATCATGAAGCAAGGAGAAAATTGGCCTTTTTTTTGTCAGAAATTGCAACCTGAGGGATGGGATAAGGAAACTCTGTGTCAAAGGCATATTTACAGCCATTCTTAGGGGCTGTACAGAAAAGTGGAAAGCGCCTAAGCTTTGGAATTAGGCATCCTAGGTTCCAATCCCAGTTCTGGCACATAATATCTATGGAATTCCTCTCTGCTTCAGTTTCCTCATCTGTAAAATAAGGATAACGAAACCTGCTTTGCATAGAGGTTGTAAGAGTTTAATTAAATCATTCCTAATGGTTAGATCAGTGCATGGCACAATAGATTCTCTGTACATTTTATTTAGTATACTTATATATTTTGTTATAATTATTATCTTGATAATGGGTATCCTTGGCCTTAATGAGCTCCAGGAGACAGGGGGAAAGGATCTTTATAAATCCACACTAGCTACTGGGAAAAAACCAAAAACCCAGTGCCCATTCCCTAATGATAATAGATCTTGTATGCAGAACATCAAGTACATTCAAAGCTCCCCAGATCCAACTTCTCCAAGAAGTTTTCTTGAAAGTTATGGATATAAATGGCTTTAGCACATCATTTCGAACAGCCTTCCTAATTCCAGACACCATACACTCTAAAACACCTGAAATAATTTACACATTCTGTGTGATGTTTTTATTCAGTGCTTGATCTTTATTGATCCTCAAGGAATCCCAAACCTCATTTAAATGAATTGTTTCCAGCTCCTCCCCCACTAAGGCTTTTGCTAAATTATTTTTACTAGTATCCAATGGGACTGACTTGAGTTCTTCCTCCTCCAGTGAAGATGCTAATGAACGCTAGCAAAAGCCAAATGCCAAAACACCAAAGGGAGACCAGGGGGCTTGGATTATCTGCTAAGGATAAATAATTAAACATAAACTACATTTTAATTTCATACATTACTTGGCCTCGGCAAACTTTACATTTGGAGTAACTCTGCCAATCACACCCTCCCTTACGCCACATTCCCCTCCAGCTGACACTCTGTTTTTCTGCCCAGGTCATACCAGAACTTCTCTGAATTGTTGTTTTTATTCGTCCTTTTCGCTTTCTCCCTTCCTTTCTCTCCTGAAGCCACTTCAGTCTGCTTGCCAGTATATATTTCTCTAAAATTGTTTTTGTCAAAGTCACAAATGACTTCCAATTGACAAATTTAATGATTAAATTATTGTCTTTTTATTTAGAATTTCTTAAGCAATATTTAAACTATGCAAAAAGTCTAAATAGTTCAGTGATTAGATGTGTACCCAGTACCAAGCTTAAAAAGGAAAATACTACCAATACCGTTGAATGTCTCCCATGTACTCCTCCTAAATCCAGTGCTTCCTCTCCCTCCAGGCCTAAAGCAACTGGTATTCTAAATTTAGTATTTTTCATTTCCATGTATTTCTTTATCATTTTACTGGGTAGATTCTGCTAACCAACATAGATTTATTTTGCATGCTTTGAAACTTCATAAATGGTATTCAACCGCCCATTATCTTCTTCAACTTTTTCACTCTCATGTTTATGGGATTCATCCATGTTGCAGTAGCTCATTCATTTTTACAGCTGGATAGAATTGCATTGTATAAACACACTACAATTTATTTTCCCATTCTCCTGTTGATAGACATTTTGAGATGCTTCCAATATTTTTCTAAAAATAAACAGTGCTTTTATGAGCATTCTTGGATATATCCCAATAGTTAATTCTCAGTGCTCACCTTATTTGACCTTTGGAGATATTTGAAACAGGTGACCACTTCCTCCTTAAAGTGTACTTTTAACTTGACTTCAGGGTACCATACTCTTCTCATTTTTCTCCAATATCACTGCCACCTTTCTGTCTCCTTTGCTGGCTCCTCACATTCCCAGCGTCTAAATGTTGGGGTGCCCCAACCCTGAGGTTTTGTCTCCCCTCTCCTCTCTCTCACTCCCTAGATAATCTCATTCATTCCTGTGGCATTAAATACCATTTTTTGCTGGTAATTCCAAATATGTATATCATTAGCTCTGCCCTCTCCCTGGAACTTTGGGTTTCTCTATTCATCCTACTTCCTATTCGATATCTCCACTAGGATATCTAAATTTAACATATACAAAATTGATTGCTTTCTACAGTCGCCCCCCTCCAACTTTTTCCTCTCCAAGTCCTCTCTGCATTTCCCATTTCAGTGAGTTGAATCATTCAGTTCTCCAGGGGGTAGGGGGAAGCCTCCTCTTGTTATCTCTTATACCACTTCAAACACTTTAAATTCATCCAAAAATCCTATGGTATCTACCTTCAAAATGTATTTCAAAATAACCCGCTTCTCATCACCTTCACCTCTACCATGCCACCGCACTCTCTCACTGCGCTACTTAACAGCTTCCTAAGTAGTTTTCTTACTTTCTCTCTTGTCCCCCTACAAGCCACTTTCCCCAGATCTGCTTGGGAGATCTTTTAGAAAAGTAAATCATATCGTGTCTTTCCTCTGCTCAAAACTCTCCAGTTTCTTCCTATCTCACAGACAATGTAGTCAAAGTCATCCCCACAGCCTGTGAAGCTCTAGATGATCTGGACTCCTGATTCCTCACCTTCCTGACCTCCAACCGTCCTCCCTTTCCTCACTAATAATCCTATCACACTGGCCTCTTTGCTGTGCCTACTACACACTTGACGCAGGATGCTGCAGGTCCCCTGCACTTGCTATTCCTTCTGCCTGGCTGCCTCCTTTTTCCCACAGATTTGCATGGCTTGGCTTCTCAGGTCATTCAGATCTCTGCTCAAATGTCTCCTTCTCTGATCATCTTATCTGACATTGCTCCCTCATGATTCCCTATGCCCTTACCCAGATCACTTTTCTTGTATTATGGTCTATATTCCTTTGGAATTCTGGGTGCTTTGACTTGCCTTTTAAGTGTTTGGGAATCAAAGTCAAAGCAGAATGTTTTAGTATTTTTGTTTGACATTTCTATTACTATAATTATTCTTGTGGGAAAAAAAGAGATGGGTGACAAGAGCTTGAAGGAACGTGATCATAGGTTTAGATGCTAAGCAATACATTTATATTCTGTTTTCAGTCCACTTAAACCACTGTTGCCCAATGCAAGGTTCCATAGAATGTTAGTATAGACAAAAATTCCCAAGTCCATCAGCTGAAACTTCAGACCTTTGTGGAACCATCATGGAGATCTGTTGGCACAGACCTCCCTTCTGGAAGCTGTAAGAATAAATCCAGCACTTAACTTCAGTTCTTAAGTACTGAACAACCACGATGTCCAAAGCACCACTCTCAGCCTTAAACAGAAACACAAGTGTAAGGCATGGTCTCTACCCACCATGTTCCAGAGGCTCATCATGAGGCAAATGACATACTGTGATATTTAAGGATACATCAAGTGCAAATAACAAGAGTTGTGCTGCAGAAGTTCAGAAAAAGGTCACCAAATAATAACATCTAGCATTTTTGAGCAACTAGAGTGTGCCAGGCTCAGAGTTAAAAGATTTATATAAAATATTTTAGTTAACTTTAAAAGTAATCCTTGGAAGTAAACACTACTATTATCCCCATTTTCATATGGAAAATTGAGGCCCAAAGTCACACAGCTAGAAGTAAAGGGCCTGAGTTTGTTTCATGGCAGAGTCCAAGTTCTTTCCCTCTGTGCTCTGCACTGAGAGGGCAAGTGCAATGTCACCCACTAGGAGTTCTGACCTCTGAGGCCTCAGGGGCAGTCACCACAGTGGAGACTGGGAGATGAATGAGCCTGGATACATTCTATTCATAAGCATTTATTTAGTGCCAACATTGTGCCAGGAACTGGGGAAATAAAGATGGACAAGTCACAGTGTCCATCCTCACATAGATCACAATTGAATAAGGGAACAGACATCATTACAGGTTAGGCTGTGGAGCCAGACTGTCAGGGTTGAAATCTCGGCTGTTGTACTCACTTAGAGTAACTTGGGCAAGTCAGTTCTCCTCTCTACACTTCAATACAGGAGATCCCCTAAGGATCCATCCAAGGACTTTGCATACTCTTGTGAAAATACAGGGTTAGTGTGTTTTCAGTTGCATGCAGGATAGTTGTTTAATGTTAGGTACAAGTGTGACTTTGTTATTGTCTTTATTTGGAGATTAAATACGATTTAAGGAGATGTATATAAATTCCAAATTGACAAGTGGTGAAATGGTTAATTTTAAGTGTTACCTTGGACGGTGTTTGGATGAGATTAACATTTAAATCAGTAAACTTTGAGAAGCAGATTGCCCTCCATAACGTGGGTGGGCCTCATCCCATCAACTGAAGGCCTGGATACAGCAAAAAGACCAGCCTTCCAGGACGAGAGGAAATGCTCCAGCAGTCAGCCTTCGAACTTCCCCAGCAGCATCAGCCCTCCTGGATCTCCAGCTTGCCTGCCCATGCTGCAGATTTTGAACTTGCCAGCCTGTATAATCACATGAGCCAATTCCTTATAATAAACTTCCACCCATATACAGTCATCCTCCACATAATGTTTCAGTCAATGACGGGCCACAAGTACAACGGTATTTCCATTAGATTATAATGGAGCTCAAAAATTCCTTTTCTATGTTTAAATATGTTGAGATTCACAAATACCGTTGTGTTACAATCACCCCCAGTGTTCCGTACAATAACATGCTGTCCAGGTTTAAGCCTAGGAGCAATAGGCTATACCATATAGCCTAGGTGTGTAGTAGGCTATGCCATCTAGGTTTGTGTTAGTGCACTCTATAACGTTCGCGCGGTGACATAATTGCCTAATGATGCGTTTCTCGGGAAGTATCCTCATCGTTAAGTGACACATGACTATATCCACACATCCTATTGGTTCTGTTTCTCTGAAGAACCCAGAATTCTAATATGCTGGGAAGCACTGACGGTTCTGAGCAGAGGAGTAACAATTTAATGCGTGCTTTCTAAGGATCGCTCTAGCCCCCATGTGGAAAGCAAGAGTGGGGCAAGGAGACCAAGTCAAAAGTGACCTCAGTAATCACGACGAGGACAGCAGTTTGCACTGGAGTGGTAGAAGAAGAGGTGAGGAGTGGTCGAATCTGGGATGTATTTTGAAGGCAATGCTGACAGCATTTGCTGATGGACTAATTATTATCATCGCAGAAACTATGACAGAATATGGAAAGAGCCATAATTAAGGAACACATAAAGCCATGTGGGATCAAAGATTAAGGATAAGTCAGTTCCTTCAGGATGATGAGTGTTCAAGGGACTTTTGAGTTGGACCTTGAAGAACAAGCCACATGTACAAAATAGGGAAGAGGAACATCCCAGGCCAAAGGAGAGACATAATGCAGAAGGACATGGGTGGGGACACACAGGGCACGTCCAGGAAAAGTCCAAGTAGCCTAATGGGGCCTGAGCAGAGGACTAGAGAGCAAAATTCCTGGAAAGGAGTTTGAAAAGGAGATTGGAAAGGTAGGCAGGGGCATCAGCAGGACTTCTATCCTTTTCTAATCAAACAATGGTGCATGATATGATGCCTCAAAGGGGCTAGTAATGGACTTCTGGGGCCTCCTGGGCTGGTGGAAGAGCCTGAACAGGCATCTCCAGCCCCAGCTAAAAATGAACCGGAGCAGCTCACACTGTTTAGGCCCAAGAAGCAAAACCAGTATTTTCAGAATCAAATATCGTGGACCTGGATTTATATTACCTAATGCCAAAGAGAAAGTTCTTTCATTCTAAGATGAGCAAAGCAGTTAGGCTATACATTCCTAAAGCTTAAATTTGCCCTCACTTCCTGCTAAACACGTTTTTTACAATCTGGCAGTGATCTTTGCCTATTAAGCATCTTTGGCCACTGAGAAACGTTATTGATTTCTTTCACTTTTACCACTGAAGGCATTTATTTCTATTTGCACCCTTGATTTTTTATCCTAGTTTTTAAAATATCTATGGTGGTGGTAGATCCTGGAGTTGATGACATGTTTGGGGGACATGTGGAGGAAAGAATACTACGGGGTAGGTGAATGTTTATTGTGACTTCTTCTTGGAAATGGACTGAGCATGTGGTCTTTCCTGGCTTGGCTAGTCTAAGTTGAAAAGGACCCAAAATCAGTGCATAAGGAAGAGTTTTTAGTTTCCTACCAGTTATCTCATTCCTTTAGACCCTACTATGTGGGGTCTAAAGGCTAGTGCTAAGTGCTGTGCTCATGCTGAAGACATGGAGATGGAGGCAGGCAGGGCCTTTGCTCATAATAAGCTCACAGTGGGAATCAGCTGTGCCAATAAAACAAACCACTACTACAGAAGATGGACATTGTTTTAAGGAATGTGTAAAGAAAGAGCACTCAGATTGTCCGAGGGAGGACTCACAGAAAGTGACTTGCAGCTGAGATGTTAGGCATGCAGCCACCAGACAGACAGGACAAGGGCACTCTGTGCAGATGCAACAGCAGGAGAGCAGAGCATGCCTCTAGTGCAGTCTATCAAGAAAATTCCAGCAGTCTCTCCACCCAGGACAACATTACCAAAGACAAAAGTTCAGTAGCTCATTTCACATTGGCTACTCTGAAAAGACACTCAGACATTGGTTTTGTAAAGAAATACATGGAGAGCACTTTGTATTTCCAGTTTTAATCAAAATGTCTGCATAATTGCCTTTATTTCTGCAAGTATTGGGTCTGTGGCCAACTCTACTTCCATGATGCTTTCACTGAGACCAGAAATGTCCTCAGTGGCACTAGCAGAGTGGACAGGCTCTAGGGAAGTCATTGGCTTCTCTTGGCTACCATTGATGGATAAAGCCACAAGCAGGAAAGAAGGTAAAAAAAGAGAGGATAAAAATAAGTAAACAGGTGGAAGACAAATAGGAAAGAAAATGGGCCCAGAGAGGAAAGTATCAAGCTTCATTTGAGAGCTGAGGAAATGTCCCACCAACAACTGTCTCACAGGTTACTCAGCTGGCACGAGCCATCGCACCTAAATCTACTCTGGTGTGGGCTTCACTGACAAAAGTTTCCTCAAGGGGCCCACCTCACTGGGTTAGCCTCAGGGGTCCTCAATCCAGAGGCAGGAGGCCTTCAGCCTGAGAGCTTTTCAACAACCTGTAGAAATGTCTTAGATCTGAAACACAAAATGGAACAAAAGGAGTTGGTTACAAATATAAAAAGAAAGTGTAAAATTGAAATTATTAAGTGTTCAATTGAATGTCTACAAGATACAACATTGTCAACGTCATTAATTGTCCAATTTAGTATTCACTCAAAAAAAGTCATTATATTAAAAAATCATTTAAGATTTTCTCATTCCATGAAAATTTCCGAGTATGGATGTACTTGCCAAAAATCACCCATCATAAGCAATTTTAAAACCAAAATTAGAAAATAATTTCAAATTTTATACCAACAAACAAAGATAAATTTTACATCATACCATATGCTTGATACACTTGTTAGGATCTAGGTAATGGCCTCAAAGGTACTAGAGCCCAAGGCCTACAGAATTCTATCTTCCAGGGTCTGTCTTGATCATTTATTGGGATTCTTGACCAGTATCTTTCACCAAGACAACAAAAGCCATCGTAAACCACTTCTGAGCGATTCAAAATATTCTCTGGTAATAAATAGTGCTCACTTTGAGCTATGTTTAATTACGTTGTCAGTGCAAGCTCAGATTCTTGGAATGTTTTCTGGGATTCCCAATAGTACAAAATGCCTTTCCAAGATTTCACTCTTCCTGTGGGTGGGATTTACTTTACAAGTCAGTAACTTTTTGAATGCCTGTCACAGTGCTTAGTACATAGCTGGTGCTTGATAAACATTTGTTTGATGAACCAAAGCTCCTTCTATGAGTCCACAATACTTTATAGATGCCCACCTCTAATGCAACATGTGTCACATTGCATAGCAGGATTTTTTTTTTCTTTTTGCATCATTGTCTTCTTTATTTAATTGAGAACCATATGTCATCCAACATTGTATATCCTGGACTTAACACAGTGCATACTATGTGTTCAAAAAGTATTTGTTGAGTGAATAAGAGGGGGGGAAATTAGATAGATAGATTGATGATAGATAATAAATTCAAAAGATTAAAGCAAGTTTTTCCCCTAATAGGTCAGCTCATGTTAATTCCAATTCTAATAATAATTTTACCTGCCAGTTTTTGAATTGTTGCTGGTACCATTGTATTCAAAATGTTTTTCAATATTGCCTCATTTAACCCTCACATGTCTATGAAGAAGGTAATAGTGAGAAAATGAAACTGAGATTCAGAGAGATTAAGTGCCCAAGGTCAAACACCTAAGAGTGGTGAAGATGGAATTTGATTCCATTAATCCTGACCTCTTTCCAAAAAGCAATTTCTCCTAATCTCTTCTGTACTATTGCCTGGTTCTTTGTGGGACACTTGAAATCACATGGACGTAAAGTAGGTCAAAATTCCTACCCAGAACTAACATATTCCCAACATGCTCCCCAGGTCCACCTGCCCTGATGTTTTTCTAGGCTTGGATTACAACTGTACCCTTCAGTCTGCAGCAAATGTCCATTAACCTCACATGGACAACAGAGGAGACGAAAAGCAAGGCAGCAACAAGAGTCAGCACGCACTGCAACCCTCTGAAGCCTTTCTGGGGGGCCACATGCTGTAATGGAGGGGGCAATGGCTGAGAAGCCAGGAAGCTAGGATTCTGGGCTTTTCCAGAATCTAAGTGGCTGTGTGACCTCAGCCAAGTCTCCTAGCTTCCTTGGATCATTTCTACAGCCTCTTGGGGTGCTAACATCTTCTCCATCTAAATACCCAATCTCTCCTCCACTTTTTTTACATTCCAGGGGATGTGCCTTTTCTCAACTTGGTGATCATTTCATGTCTTGCGGTGGAGGATCAATTACTCCAGGAATTACAACCTTAACCAGTGTAACTGCCGAAGTGGCTGTTATTCTTCAAACCGGCGGAAAGCCCAGTTAACCACTTGCCTCAGTTAATAGCGAGCAGGTTATGTTCCTTCATAGGTTAATTATACATTGTGTGGAAAGCATTTCCTTTCATCAGTTCTAAATTTGCTCCCTTTTAATTTTGTCAAGTGCTGCCTCTTTCTCCTGTTAGGGGAAAGGGCAGGAGAGAGCCAGCAATTGGCTTGCTGCTCCCCATTCATTACAGTCAGCACCTCGGAGAGCGCTCGCCCCTTTTCTCGGCTCCTTTCAGAACGAAATAGTTCATCTTTCTTGGTTCAGAAGCCACCCCTTCCTCCAAATCTATCTGCTTTGCCCTTCCAGGGACCTTTCCTATTTCTGTTGTGTCCTATTTGAGATTAGGTGAGCCACAAAGTGAATGAGGTAGTCAAGGTGAGGAGAGAGCATGCATTTACCAGGTGGAATAACAATACTTCCCTTTTGTGCTCCAGTTCTTTCTTAATACAGACTACTGCTTTGCTCACCTTTTGAGTTTCCCCTTCTCTTTAGAAATGAAATCCAATATCACACCCAAGATAACTAGCAGATCCTTCTTATCCAAAACTGTGCTGGTAATCTAAGACTCAAACACAGCAGTTCGAATTTTTCTCTCTCAAGTGCTACCCAGGACCTTAGTTACTTTGTTCATTGTCAACACATGATGTCATCTTCCAAGAGGGAGGGAAGGGAGTTTCTTCCTTCGGGTGAAACAGCACTCTCAGGCCCAGGGGACCAGGCCCAGCAGTCATCGGTGAACCTGGCACAGAATCCCTGCGTTTTGATCTGAAAGAAGCACTCAAGATCATCCAATAGAATGCCCTCCATTAGGCTTACCATGCCCCAAAAGGTTAATGGTTTGTCACAAGTCTCACATTCTACATTTGATCATTAACAAATATCTCTTAAATTGGTAAAGGTCCACCAAAAAATGTTTACATTGTGCAATGATAAAATTTTTAAATTTTTAAAAATTAAATATATATCTCTTGAGCCCTTACTATAAGCAGACACTGTAGTAGGCATTGAAAATACAAGGATGAATAAAACAGATCTAATCATAACAGCTAACAGTTTCTGAGAATTTACCAGGCATTCTATTAGTCACTTCATATGTTATCTCATGTCATCCTCTCCTCAATTCTATGAGGCTAACCCTGTTATTATCATCCTCATTTTTCATGTCAGGAAACAGGCTTAGAAAAGTTATCGGCTTCTTACCTTGGTCTTATAGCCAGTGTGTTGTGGAGTCTAGAGTCAAACCCAGAACTTGTAATCTCAGAGTGGAGCTCCAATCACTCTCCACCCTGTCCCTGCCTCCATGGAGCTCAGACTAGTGATCTGGGAGCCCACTAACGTCTTCCATTAGTGATGGGCTGGAGAGCTTTCTTCTTGCTGTGTAATGTTGATTACTTCTTCCAGTTCATATCACTCTACCATGCCTCGGTCCAATGATGGCTTTTTGGCTGTGCCTAGAACCCGCGTTAATTTCTGAGTCCTGGGTTATCACGCAGAGGTTTTCAAGCTTCATAAGTAATGTGAATAGGTTTGAGATTCAAGGCTATGGTCCAAAACCCCACCTGAGCCCAACCCACAAATCAAGTGCCAGAACCCAGAACAGTGTAGTGCCGGAGGGAGGGTGCTCACCAGCCCTGCTCTCTGGAAGGAGTTTTCTCTGAGCTGCTTGAGGCACCTAAGAGAGGAGCGGTGCTCATATGTGCACATGTGGGTTCTTGATGATATACGAGTAGCTAACATGCAGTGAGCACTCACTGTGGACCAGGCACATGCCAAACATTTCACAGGCATTATTTAAGACCCACATTTAAGACCTCATTTAAGACCCACAACTACCCTCTGAAGTAGATACTATCTCCTTTTTAATAGAGGAGAAGGACAGAGAAAGGTACACTAACTTGCCCAAGGCTGCACAGCCAGCTAGGATTCAAATCTGGGCTGCTTGATTCCAGCACAGGGAACGTCTCAATGACATCTAAAGAAAAAGAAACTCATAGACACAATGGAAGTCAGTGGTCCACCAGCAAAGTGTCTCATCTCTCCTACATGCAGCCTGCACTTGGATTTTCTCTTCCTGTGTCTGCACCATGTGACTGGAATCCAGGAGCAGAAAGAGAAGCCTCTGCCCTTCCCCAGTGGCCCTGCCTGCCTAATGCTCTGGCTGTTTTTTACAGACTCCTCCTGATCTAATGGGAATTGAAATTTCCATTAATTAAGAATATAAATAAATAAATGGGTAGGAAAGAAAGCGAGATGGTGGCGTTGTGCCCAGAAGGCTCTGCTGAAAGAAGCCAGTTCACGCTTCATTAGCATCTTTGCTCCCTCTCCAAACCTGCTGGCACAGCCTTTCTTTCTGAAACACACTCAGGGAACTCCAGCGTGGAGGAGAAGCTTTGGTTTCAGCCTTCAGTGCTTCTGGACATTTCTGATTGGCCTTTCATGGTCTTTAAAGAGCCAGCTTGCCCCGAGCCCATGGTACTCCCTTAGCTCACTCACCCACCTTCCACAGCACCTTCAAAAAGAAGAAGAAATAATTTCTGCAGATGAGAACCCCCTCCCACAGGAGCCCTCATGCAATCACAAAGCCATGTTGTGCAACCGTGACCCAGCTGGTGGCTAATGTTTTCTTGGTCAAGTTTTCCCCACAGCTAGATCTTTATGCTCCTTGGGTCAAAGCTCTTCTCTCCAACTTGAGCTGAAATAGCATTGCTAGAGGTGAGCATTTCACCAGCAGTCTGCTGTTGTAGACCAGAAGCAAGTGGTGGAAGGAGAAATAAAGAAGACAGGGCATATGTGGGGAGCCCTTTCCATCAGCATGCTGGTGTTGCCCACCTACCACACTGGGCCTTGGACTAGATACAAAAGTGATGAAAACATGCCCTCTGCCCTCAATGTGCAGAAGACATAATCCAATTGCAGGCAGCATTTAATAATGACAAAACTGAGTGCTATGGACTTTGTACAATGGAGTTCATGGGGGGGGAAAGGGGAGGTAGAAACTCCAGAATGTCTACATGGTAGAGGCACAGAGGTTGGATAATTCATTTCAATTTGGACAACTAGACTGGATAAAAGTTTCCAAGTTGCACTGGCAGAACAAGCACACTTTGCTGCAGCTTAGATGGAGTTTATAGAGATGAAGGTGCTGGAGATACCTCCCAACCAGCTTCCCCTTGGTGCTGCTACTCTCATGG
>NW_007735746.1:36297-40593 GCF_000696425.1 Galeopterus variegatus | reverse complement strand
GTCAGATTTCCTAGTCAAAAGCTGAGAGATGATTTGACACCAAGGTCAGATTCGAATACAGATTTTCTCAATATGGATAATGTGGCTCTCCGAAGGGCATCTTCTGCATCTGTCACTCTTTAAGGAGCATTCCTGACCACAGCAAGACCCCTGACTATGAAGATTGTTTTTAAAGTAAGGAAAAGAAGGTGGCAGGGAGTGAAAGAAGGAGTGAGGGAGGGAGGGCGGAAGAGAAAGAAAGAGGCCCCAAACACCCAAAGTTATTGCAAAAGGTCTCTGAATAATCTGAAGAAAACAAAAACAATCTGTTTTGTACAAGCACATAGCATATTGTAAATGTATATAACAGGTTGGTATATTTACAGTAGATTTTGTCGTTATCAGACGACTACATTGTGAGAGGCCACAAAAGTTTTGATTTTAAATTGGGGTCTTCACACTCTAAAGAGTTGGATTCACTCATGCGAGCCACAAATGCTCCAGGAGCTTGAGAATGAGGTGAGGATACAGGGATCCCAGCCCTGTTCAGGATCCCTGCCTCCCACACCTTGTTTAACTCGCCTGTTTCTTTTCTAAGAGGTAAGGATAAGATTCTCTGCAATCTGCCTGCTTCACGGGTTAGCCTCATGGAAAGAGTATTGTTATTTAAATGCTGTCATCCTGTTTTGGATCCTTTGAGGTTAGGATTGAGTTTAAGAGCCATTAACTTAGTAGTTTGGGGGATGAGGGTGGGAATGAGTTCTGGGACACATTTTAGGACATTAGAAAGAGCTTACCCAGCATTTCTAGCTTTCTTCCAAATTAAAGTCAAGTCATGTCCTGTTGCATGCCTTCTCCCTCTCAGTCCCTGTCCAGTCTCCTCAAAGTTTCCAGATAATAAGCCACCCAGCTTGATTGTTTGAATGAGAAAGGAGGTGCTATTCTTAGACAAGGAGATTCACTTGTGTTGCTCTAACAACCTGTCTTTCCATCCTTTCCGCTGGGCGCACTGTCTTTCTCTAATGCTGTGATGGTTCTCAGCCCATTTACATATTAGAAGCACCTGGGGGTGCTCTTTTAAAAATACCAGTGCCTGGGGGACCCCTAGAGATTCTGACTTCATTGCTCTGGAGAGTAGCTCTGCTATTCAGCCAGGTTAACAACTGCTCTAATGTGTGAAATAAATTCATTATCCATTCATCCTTCCTCAACAAACAATCATCTTCAACCCCACTCTGCCGGGGTCAGAGTCCAGTTCTACTTATGACTTACCTAGCTTTGGATGCATTGGCTTTATTTGATTTGAAGATGGTTTTTAAAGAATTAGAGAATTAAGATCTTTATCTTTCAGAGAGATTTCAAGATACTATATAAGCCAATTTATCCCTCCCCCGACAAAAATGAAATGGCAAAAATTACTAGGTTTCAGAATACTGAGTTCTAAGATTCTGAACTCAATGTAACACTGTGGCAGATGCTAGGGTCATTCAGTCCAGTATTTCCTAACTATGGCTGCATCAGGATCACTTGTGCCCTGCTCGAGGCCCTGTGTTAAAAAAATCCAGATTACCCGATGTAGGGTAGATGCTGGACATAATCCTATTCCCCCCTCCCTTGCATACCAGAGTTTTCCTCCCTCCTCCCTGGGGGAGAGTTGCCCCTGGCCAAGGCAGTTACCCAAGGAAAGGCACGTCCCCTTTAGATAAATAGGATGCTAGAAGAAGCAGGACACTAAGTACATGAAAGTGATTTACAGTAGCTGGTTGAGGGCCTGCATGTGAAAATGATTTACACTCTTGCTTTGATCTGTTAACTATATAACTGCTATGTGTGCTCCGTGGTGGTGCAGACTTCTTACCGACTGCTGTTGGTGCCTCTCATAAGTGTAATAAACCAATGTCTCTACCTGCTGGACCTCTAGGTGATTTCTCCTGACTAGGCAAACACTACGCAAGTGCCCTCTCAGATTTGGGGCTCCTGCATTACACTAGGTCCCATCCCCAGAAATTCTAATTCAGTTAAGTCTAGAGTGGGGACCAGGAATCTGAAGCTAAAACAAGTGTCCCAGAATATTCTCACGTGCAGCCAGTTTGGGGAACCACTTATTTTGACAATTTCTCCCTTGAATAAGTAGGTGTGAATGCCTTAGTTTCTCCTACGGTGTTCTTCATCGTCATCTTCAAATGCCCAAATTTTGCACAGTGTTGATACTCTATGGTGCCCTGACCCTAGCATGCCTCCTAAAAGTGTTGCACAGCACATCCTTTTTACAGTTAGAGAATTTATGTTGAAAATTCTGAGACAAAGTTTAGAGCTAGGGTTAGAATTGAGTTAGGATCACAAAACCCCCACTGGAAATAACTGATTTTAAATACTGCAGTGGGTACACTCTTGAATCAGGAGTAAAGTGGGAGGAGGAAAATTATTTAAGGAAGAACTTGGTATTCTCCACATTCAATGGCAATGAAAGGGTCCCCTCACTGGGAGCTGGTGGAAAACAATCCAGCCTATCCCTTCTGTGTTAACACTTCAGTGCAAAGTGGATAAAAGAGGAGCCTTATAAAAGAAAANGTTAAGTCTAGAGTGGGGACCAGGAATCTGAAGCTAAAACAAGTGTCCCAGAATATTCTCATGTGCAGCCAGTTTGGGGAACCACTTATTTTGACAATTTCTCCCTTGAATAAGTAGATGTGAATGCCTTAGTTTCTCCTACGGTGTTCTTCATCGTCATCTTCAAATGCCCAAATTTTGCACAGTGTTGATACTCTATGATGCCCTGACCCTAGCATGCCTCCTAAAAGTGTTGCACAGCACATCCTTTTTACAGTTAGAGAATTTATCTTGAAAATTCTGAGACAAAGTTTAGAGCTAGGGTTAGAATTGAGTTAGGATCACAAAACCCCCACTGGAAATAACTGATTTTAAAATGTCAGTCTGGTATACTGCAGTGGGTACACACTTGAATCAGGAGTAAAGTGGGAGGAGGAAAATTATTTAAGGAAGAACTTGGTATTCTCCACATTCAATGGCAATGAAAAGGTCCCCTCACTGGGAGCTGGTGGAAAACAATCCAGCCAATCCCTTCTGTGTTAACACTTCAGTGCAAAGTGGATAAAAGAGGAGCCTTATAAAAGAAAACTGGGGGAAGGCCAAGGTAGGAGAGAATATGGAAAGGGATGGAAAAGAATAAGGAACAGTATTGAAAAGTTCCAAGGAGAGTTTGACATTGGGAGAGAGAAAAATCAAAGACAGGGAAAGTAGGATTAGCCACATGTCCCGACCCTTAGCACTCAGACTCCAAGTCTTAAGAATGGATCCCCCTACTTCTGAAAGCACAAAAGCCTTAGGGTGCAGAAAGTCATTATACCTCAGAGCAGCATCACATAGGTGTGAAATGGTATTCCACCACCTTTCCCACAGGACATCTTTCAGTACACAAAGTCTGTCCCTGTACTGCTTCCTGCCTGCAGAAATCTTGAAGGTATGGAAGAGGGGAGGAAGCCGGCCTGCCAGGAAGAGATACACAAGTATGGATTGAGGTTGGGATCCAGGACAACAGTGTTTTTGGCATTCGTCATTGAAACTTTGGTTTTCTCTTTTAAAAAAAAAAAAATCACTGAGCATCTATTATGTATTATGCATTTACACAAACATCCCATTTTATCTCAACACAGCCCTAAGAGGCAGAGTTACCATTTACATTCTACAGATGAGGAAACCAAAGCTTAAAAAGTGGCTTGACTAATCCGAGGGGGTAGAGCTGAGATCAAACCCAGCTATACCGTTATGAAGAACACCGCTCTTTCCACTGTACCTCAGCTGTTTTTGAATTTAAGCTCCAGATTTTGGTCCAACAGGACTAGAATGTCATCTTTTTCCTATTAATTGCTGCTTTAGGGATATGAAAAAGCCATTCACTTTAGTGGAGTTATTAACAGCCATACAGATTTAGGAGACAAATGCATCAGAGGACATCCCTTTATTACTTTCTGGTCTCTTTCCTGAATTTTCCTCACTCTGTTGGTGCCCTCATGATAGCCAAATACTGTCCCCTCTTATTCAGAATAATTCTCCAACAACCTTCCCATCCTGATGGGCTATGTCAAGGGTTATCTGTAAATGTAAGGATAATTGTTATAGCCACCATTTGTTGTTTATCATGTCAAGAGACAACTAGGCACTTAATGAGCATTATCTCACTTAATCCTATAATAAACTCTTGAGATCAGTTCAGTTAGTATCTCTATTTTACACACGAGGAAACTAAGGCATAGAATTCATATCACTTACCCAAGATTTCACAGCCAGTTATTGCTT
>NW_007735746.1:19232-35801 GCF_000696425.1 Galeopterus variegatus | reverse complement strand
GAGGAAACTAAGGCATAGAATTCATATCACTTACCCAAGATTTCACAGCCAGTTATTGCTTACTCTGGGGATTCAAATCGAGGTCATATTGCAGAGCTCACACAGCTAAGCCAACTTACACAAGTCAATACCTGAAATTCTCAGGCCAGACCATACAGAAGTGGTGTATAGCCCACACCAGAGTTCCGCAAAAAGGAAAGAACAGGACATTAAAGTGTTAAGACCTAATTTGACAATAGATCTGGTTCTTAAGTTTGGGGAGAAAAGGAGGTAAGGATGTTAGAAGCTCTTCTGAAAAATTAACTTGGGAGAAGAGGGAACAGAAAAAGACCATTGAGTGTGCAGGGAATTTATACTTTGTAGCACTCTCTACTCCAAACACTTAGCAATGAGGGATACAATATAAAACAGAAAGTAAAAAAGGGCAGAAGTACACTCAATAACAAGATACAGGTCTCTGTGGACCAGAAAGACAATAGAAATACAAAATGGTGAGTAGGGCTAAAGCCACATCCTACTGGATGCTGAATCTGGGTACAAAGAATTATGGTCAGGAAATTGCTCATCTAGACAGAGAAATAGATAAGGGCTTACTGCTTTAGGTCAGGAGCTTGGAAAGAAGATTTCTCTGGCCCCCAGTCTCTCCATGACCAGAGCACTTTTAGAAAGCTGTAGGCATAGGGTGGCTAGAAGACCCAGACACACATCCTCTAGTTGAGAAATTGAACTCGGTAGTTCATGGGTTGGTGGATGGATCTGTGCTGTCACTGATGTTCCTTCAGAACAAGAGTCCCAAATGGTTTAAACCTAGGGTGCCAGACAGAGGGGAAAATACTGCATGCACTCACTCATAAGTGGGAGCTAAGAGAGAAAGAAAGAAGGAAAGACCACAGTGGTATGTTGGCGGTGAAGAGGGAGAGAACAGACCTAGGGTTGCCAGGGGTGGAGGGTGGGGGGGCATTGGGGAGAGATTGGGTGGGGGACATGGGAAATAATTGCAATTCGTCATAGTGGGCATGCTGATAGTATTGATCTGATCATAGCATCTTGGGTACAGGTGCTGATGGTCAGCTCTGTGCCCTATGTATATGCATAATCAATAAACTAAATAAATAAACAATAAAATAAACTTACAGAGGCAAGGTGTAGAAAATGACAAAACCTCTGAGCAGGGAAGATGAGTAAAGGGGGGAGAGGAAAGAGAGAAAGAGAGAGAGAGAAACATGAAGTCACCAGTACTTAGCCAGCACACTAAAATTTCCAAACACATGAAGAAATCTAATGCTAAGAAAAACAGTCAAGAGAATCACCCATTAAAACATAAATCTATCCCAGATTAAATTAATCTGATGAAACAGTCTGACAAACACCTTAAAGGAGCTATGTTTAGAAAACTCAGAGAGACTAATAAGTCACAACTTCCATTTAAAAAGAGTAAGTCATTATAAGACTGCATAAATTGAATGGAAATGAAAACGTCCCAATTAAAAACCTTATAAATGAGAGACGTTATTGAACTTAAATCTCAAATAATGGAATAAACTCTAGAATGGACATTCAAAGAGGTAATTCATATATTGAAAAATTGTACCACAAAATTCACTCAGAATGTATCACAGAGAAAACAAAAATATAAATTAAAAAGCAGGTAAGCATGGAGAATAGAATGAGAGATTTCTCTTTTTTCATTTATTGGTTCCATTGTACATGTTTATGGGGTACAGCTTGCTGTTTCAATGCATATATTGTATAATGATCTAATCGGGATAGTTAGCAAATCTATCACCTTAACATTTATCATTTATTTGTGGTTATAACATTCAAGGTCCTCTTTTCTAGTTATCTTGAATATATAAAACAATATTGTCAGCTATTGTCACCCTAGAATACCAGAACTCATTCTTTCTATCTAACTGTACCTTTGTGACTTCCCACCAGTCTACCAGCTTTCCCTGCCCCCCCCCACCCACTCTCCCTGCCTCTGGTAACCACTGTTCTACCCTCTTTTTTCCCCTCTCTTTTTAATTTATTTTTCTTAATTGACCCATGATAATTGTATATATTTATGGAGTATGAGTACAATATGATATTTGGGTACATTCATAGTGTGTGTGCTGATCATATCAGGGTGCTCAGTATATCCATCACATTGAATATTTGTTACTTCTTTGTATCAGGAACATTCAACATCACCTCAACTAGCTATTCAAAGATACACGGTACTACTTTCCTGTTAACTGTCGCCTCCCTATATTACTATAGAATACAAGATCCCTTTCTTCCTATCTGTCTGATATCAGTGGATATCAGGGTATCCACTGACACCCTCTCCCCGCTTCACCCCTACCAGTCTCTAGTGACTCTGCTACTCTCTACTTCTATGAGATCAACATTTTTAGCTTCCACATATGAGTGATAACATATGGTATTTCTCTCTATGCCTGGCTTATTTCACTTAACATAATTTTCTCCAAGCTCATCCATGTTGCTGCAACGGGCAGGATTTCATTCTCTTCTATGACTGAGTTGTATTCCATTGTGTATGCATACCACATTTTCCTTATCCAATCATCTGTTGAAGGATATTTAGGTTGATTCCAATTCTTGGCTATTGTGATAGAGCCACAATAAGCATTGGAATGCAGGTGTACCTTCAACTTGTTGATTTCCATTCCTTTGAATATATATCCAGGAGTGGGATTGCTGGATCATATGAGAGTTCTATCTCTAGTTGTTTGAGAAATCTCCAGACTGTTTTCCATAATGGCTGTACTAATTTACATTCCCACCAACAATGTATAATAGTCCTCCTTTCTCCTCATCCTTGCCAGTATTTATTATTTTGTCTTTTTGATAATAGCCATAGAATGAGAGATTTCTAATGCTGTTATTAAAGAAAATAGAAGAGAACTAAGAATTTTTCAAAATTAAATACAGTCACCCCTTGGTATCTGCAGGGGATTGGTTCCAGGACCCCCGTGGATACCAAATCCATGAATGCTCAAGTCCCTTATATAAAATGGCATAGTATTTGCATATAACCTAAGCGCAACCTCCCATGTACTTTAAATCACTTCTAGATTACTTATAATACTTAATACTATGTAAATGCTACGTAAATAGTTGTTATACTGTATTGTTTTTTATTTGCATTATTTTTTATTGTTGTATTATTTTTTTATTTTTATTTTCGAGTATGTTTGATCTGCAGTTGGTTGAATCCACAGGTGTAGAACCCACAGATAGAAAGGGTTGACTGTAATGCAAGAGTCATCAAATAAAAATTGCTCTCTGACTATCAAGCAGGAAAAATAAAGATAAATCCATATCTGACACTGCTAGTGAAACTTCAGAATATCAAGGAGGAAGGGAGAAAAAGCTTAATAGCTATCAGGAAGAAAAGCCAGATTGCCTACAAAGAAATGACATTTAGATTGACAGCAGACTTCTAATCAGCAACATAGAAGACAGATAATAATGGAATTATGGTTTTTAAATTCTGAAGAAAAATAAATGTCAACCTAAAATTATAGACACAGTTAAAATACAGTTCAAGTGTAGGAACAAAATAAGGGTAATTTTTCATCACATAAAGAATATATTATTTAGGTATCCCCACTGAAAGATGCACAAAAGTTTGTATCCAGAGGGAAGAAAATTGAATGCAGAGGGTAAATATGGGATGTAAGAAACAGAAAATAACAGAAAATTATTTTATTGAAGTCCATAAATTTAATTAACTACTTATCATAAAAATGAATAACATCTTTACATATTTTTTTTTAATGGGCAAAGCAAAACTTTAGACAACGATAACAAGATAGGCGTTATATTCCATGGGTAAAGGGTGTTAGGTTCATATTATGTTCAGGAGGAGAATAAAACTACTTAATATCTTGATATTATTTATAAATATTTATAGTAAAGTGCATATTTTTTCAATTCACAGAAAGCAAGAAGGAAAAAGATAAAAGAAGCAAGGTGAAAGGACGATAAAAGTAAACAATAAAAATATCCAAGTCCAAATATGTCACTGTGCATATACAGATTCAATTTTCAATAAAATATCAGAGATGTCATATTGGAATCTATTTTAAAACACCACTATTTTGCTTAAAACTGGCATACCTAAAACAAAACACCCCCAAAATTAAAAGTAAATGGTGCACCACTTAGGAAAGCAATTTTTCAATCTCTAGTAAAATCCAAGATAACCAAAATTCTCACTTTTTCTTAATATACCACAGAGCAGTATTTTTCAAACTGCATTCTTGGGTTATGTAATCAATTTAGTGAGTCAAATCCAGCATTTTTTAATGAAAAAAAATGGAATAGGAAAAGGAATAAATGGGATAGAATAGAGTAGAACAGAATAGCCCACCCACTGCCCACACTGAAGCCAGGAACCAGCACCACCCTCTATAGCTGGGAAGGCACAGGCAGCCCACACACCATCCACACAGAAGGCAGGACCCAGTGACTCCCACCACAATCAGGGAGACACAGTCAGGGAAAAGCCCTGGGCAGACCAACCACTGCCTGCACAGGAGACACAGGCAGGAAAAGCCTGACAGAGGCAGGAGCAAGTGCCACTGTGACCAGAAGGCCCTACAGTAGCAGCCACAACCATCGTGCAGGTGGCCTGCTGCATATTTGACTGCACTGATGCAAGGACAGTCACCAGAGGAACCTGGAAAAAGAGGAGAAAGTGTTCCTCCTCAAAGTCCACTCCAGAGTAAAAGAAGCAATTGATCTACCAGATGGCCATAAATCGATGTAGAGACACTAGAAATTTGAAAAGACAAGAAAATATGACACTGCCAAAGGAATATATTAATTCTTAAGTACCATACCCTATAGAACAGGAAACCCTTGAAATGACTGAAAAGGAATTCTGAGTAACAATCTAAAGGAAACTCAGTAAGATAAGAGAAGACTCAGTCAGACAAAATAATGAAATGAGAAAAAATATCCAAGATATGAAGAAGGAAATTTACAAAGAGATTAATACCTTAAAAAAGAATGTAGCAGAACTCATGGAACTGAAGGATTCATTCAATAAAATAAAATAACAACCAATAGCTTAAGCAGAAGATTAGAGCAAGCAGAAGAAAGAATCTCTGATCTCAAGGATGGTCTTCACAAAATAACCAGGTTATTATTTTTTTAAAAGAAAAAAAAGAATTTAAAAAGTTAAGAAACTCTAAGACAGCTAGCAGACAACCTTATATGCACAAACACCCAAATCATGGGTGTTCCAGAAGGGAAGGAGAAAGAAAAAGGCATTGAATATCTATTCAATGAAATAATAACAAAAAAATTCCCAAGTATAGGGAGACACAGACCTTCAGATCCAGGAAGCTCAAAGATCCCCAAACCAATTCAATCGAAAAAGGTCCTCTCTGAGATACATTATGGCCAAACTGTCAAAGCTCAAAGTCAAAGAGAGAATCCTAAAATCAGCAAGAGAAAAGAAACAAGTCACTTATAAGGGAGCCCTCATCAGAATAACAGCAGACTTCTCAACTGAAACTCTACAGGCCAGAAGAAAATAGGATGACATATTCAAAATACTAAAAGAAAAAACTGCCAGCCAAGAATACTATACCCAGCAAGACTATCCTTCAGAAATGAGGGGAAAGTGGTATATTTCCCAGACAAACAAAAACTGCAGGAGTTCATCACCACATGACTGCATGAAACTCTCAAGAGAGTACTGCATCTGGAATTCAAAAAACAATAATCACTACCACATTACACAAGAAAGAACAAAACCCACTGATAAAACACAAAGGCAAATGAGAAAGAAAAAAGAAACTAAATCTTACCACTTCAAAAAATCAACAAACATCAAAGACAAATAATAAAAGGGGAAGAAAGAAGCAAAAGATATTTAAAAGATCTAAACAAAAAGGATAAAATGGCAAGAGTAAGACAATATCTCTCAGTAACAACCCTAAATGTAAATGGATTAAACTCCCCACTCAAAAGATACAGACTGGCAGATTGGATTAAAAGCTAGACCCAACTATACACTGTCTTCAAGAGACTCATCTCACCTATAAAGACACACACAGACTAATAGTAAAGGGACGGAAAAAGATATACCACACAAATGGAAAACAAAAATGAGCACAAGTAGCTATTCTTATATCAGATAAAATAGTCTACAAACCCAAGCCATAAAAAGGGACAAAGAAGGCCATTATATAATGATAAAGGAATCTATCCAGGAAGAAGACATAACAATCATAAATATATATGCACCTAACACCAGAGCACCCAAATATATAAAGCAAACACTATTAGACCTAAAGAAAGAGATAGATTCCAATATGATAATCCCCCTCTTGGCACTGGACAGATCACCCAGGCAAAAAATCAACAGAGAAACACAGGATTTAAATGTACATTAGACCAAATGGACCTGGCAGATATCTGCAGAACATTTCATCCAACAACTATAGAATATACATTCTTCTCATCAGCACATGGAACATTCTCCAGGATAGACCTGATGTTAGGTCACAAATCAAGTCTCAAAAAATTTTTAAAAATCGAAACATCTCAAGCATATTTTCAGACCACAATGGATTAAAACTAGAAATCAATAATAAGTGAAACTCAGGATACTATACAAATAGATGGAAGTTAAACAGCAGGCTCCTGAGTGACCCATGGTGCAAGAAGAAATTAAAGAGGAAATCAAAAAATTTATTGAAACCAATGAAAATAAAGATACATCATATCAAAACCTGTAGGATGCTGCAAAAGCAGTACTAAGAGGGAAGTTTATCACAATTAACACTGATATCAAAAAATAGAAAGATTTAAATAAACTAATGCTACACCTCAAAGAACTAGAAGAACAAGAACAATCCAATCCCAAAGTTAGTAGACAGAAAGAAATAATTGAGATCAGAGCACAACTAAATGAGATCCCCAAAATGATAGAAAAGATCAATGAAATAAAAGTTGTTTTTTTGAGAAGATAAACAAAATAGACAAACCATTAGCTAAGCTAACTACAAAAAAAAAAAAACTAGAAATGCAAAAGGAGACGCACACAAAAAAGTTTTCAGCTTTTCTCTTAAGAACAGGAACAAGATAAGGATGCACACTATCACCAATCCCTTTTAACATAATGTTAGAAGTATTAGAGCAATCAGGCAAGAGCAAAAATTGAAGGGCATCCAGATTGGAAAGGACCTAGTCAAACTGTCCCTGTTTGCAGATGACATATTCTTATATATACAAAAACCTAAAGACTCTACCAAAAAATTCTTAGAGCTGATTAACAATTTCAGTAGTGTTGCAGGATACAAAATCAACACCCAAAAATCAGTAGCATTTTTATTCTCCCATAATGAACTAGCAGAAAAAGAAATCAAGAAAGTATGCCCATTTACAATAGTCACCAAAAAATAAAATACCTAGAAATCAATTTAACCAAGTACATGAAAGATCTCTACAGAGAGAACTAGAAATCACTACCGAAAGAAATTAAAGAAGACACAAAAAGGTGAAAAGACATTCCATGCTCTTTGATCAGAAGAATTAACATTGTGAAAAGGTCTATACAACAACCCAATGCAATCTACAGACTCAACACAATCCCCATCAAAATATCAATGACATTCTTCACAGAAATAGAAGAAACAATCCTAACATTCATATGGAACAACAAAAGACCCCAAATAGCCAAAGCAATCCTGAGTGAAAAAATAAAGTAAAATAAAATAAAATAAAGCTGGAGGCATAACACTACCTAACTTCAAATTATTCTGCAAAGCTTTGAGGAGCCAGCAAACTGCAGCATATTGCACCCCCCTCCCTGTAAAAAAAAAAAAAAATTATTCTGCAAAGCTATAGTAACCAAAACAGCATCATATTGGCATGAAAATAGACACTCAGACGAATGGAACAGAATAGAGAACTCAGAAATCAACCCATATACTTACAGCTAACTGATCTTTGACAAAAGCAACAAGAATATACACTGGGGAAAGGACTGCCTCTTCAATAAATGGTGCTGGGAAAATTGGACATCCATATGCAGAAAAATGAAACTAGACCTGCACCTCTCACCATATACCAAAATCAACTCAAAATGGATTAAAGATTTAAATATAAGACCTGAAATGTATACTTAAGTATAAGTAAAGACTTAAGTATAAGACTTGAAATTATAAAACTACTAAAGGAAAAAACTTCAGGAAGTAGGACTGGGCAAAGACTTTATAAATAAAACCCCAAAAGCACAAGCAACAAAAGAAAAAATAAATAAATGGGATTATACCAAACTAAAAAAGCTTCTGCACAGCAAAGCAAACAATCAATAGAGTGAAAAGACAATCTACAGAATGGGAGAAAATATTTGTAAACTATACATTTGACAAAGGATTAATATCTAGACTATTCAAAGAACTCAAACAACTGCACAATAAAAAATAATAATAATAACCCAATTTAAAGAATGGGCAAAGGAGACAAACAGACATTTTTTGAAGGAAGATACACAAATGGCCAACAGGTACTTGAAAAAATGCTCAACATCACTAATCATCGGAAATGTGAATCAAAACCACACTGAGACATCATCTCACCCCCGTCAGACTCGCTATAATCAAAAGACTGAGAATAACAAATGCTGGTGAGGATGCAGAGAAAAAGGAACTCTCCTACACTGTTGGTGGGACTGTAAATTAGTACAGCCACTAAGGAAAACAGTATGGAGTTTTCTCAAACAATTACAGATAGAACTACCATATGATCCAGCAATCCCACTTCTGGGTATGTACCTAAAAGGACGGAAATTATCATGTCGAAGGGATACCTGTACTCCCATGTTCATCACAGCTCTATTTACAACAACCGAGATATGGAACCAACCTAAATGTCCATCGAAAGATGACTGGATAAGGAAAATATGGTGTATATATACAACAGAATACTATCCTCCATAAAAAAGAATGAAATTCTGCTATTTGCAGCAACATGGATGAGCTTGGAGAAAATTATGTTAAGTGAAATAAACCAAGTACAGGGGGGAAAATACCTCATGTCCTCACTCATAAGTGGGCGCTAAGAGAGAAAGAAGGAAGGAAAGAAAGACCACAGTGGTATTTTTGTGGTGTGTTGGACTTGCAGAGGGAGAAAACGGTCCTGGGGTTCCTGGGGGTAGGAGAGGGAGAGGAGGATTGGGGAGGGGTTGAGTGGAGGACATGGGAAATGATTGTAATTTTAGGTGGTGGGCATGCTGATAGTATTGATCTGATCACCACATCTCGGGCACAGGTGTTGATAGCTCTGTGCTTCATAAATATGTATAATCAATAAAAAGGAATAGAATAGATGTCAGAGTATAGATAGCAGTGTGCTTCATGGATATAAGGAGTATTATTTCATGCAACTTATTTGTGGGGTTGTGTATATGTATGAAAATCCATGTGTACTAAGTTGCCAGGTAAAAATGCATTTGACCTTTTTTTATTAATTTAAGTTTGGGAAACCCTGGCCTAGAGAAACTCTTGAAAGTGTACACAAGGGATGATCACTGCAATATTATTTGTAATCAGGAAAAATTGGGAACATGTTCATCAATAGGAGACCTGATGAATTAACTGAGGTAAAAACACATATAATGGAATACTATACAACAAGGTAAATGAACTAAATCTATATTTGTTAACATGTACAAATCTCAAAAAAATTGCATAAATAAAAGAAAGCTGCAGAAAGGTATACACTATGTGCTAAAATTTATACAAAGTTTGAAAGCAAGCAAAACAATATGTTGTTATGAATACACACAGTATTTAGAGTAAGGGTATAAAAACCTGTAGGGGTTAATAAATACGAAATTTAGGAGGGTAATTAACTCTTGTGAATGGCAGGAAAGGGGGTAATGAGGTCAGACAGGGCTACAAAAGTGGCTTCAACTAAATCTATAGTGTTATTAACAAAAAAATATGGAAAAAAAATGTGAGGGAAATGAGATTTGATAAAGCTGGTAAAAAGATATGTGGCACTAATAATTTACTTCTTATTCTTTTCTATATATTTGAAAATTTTTATGACCCAAAATTGTAAAGTTTTAAAATCTGTAATTTTAGTCACTGGACTAATCACAGGGTCTGGCACAAGCTTCCACCCTCCCCACCCCTGGTATTTGGCTCATCAGTATTCCAAACATTGGCCCACTATCTTACTCTTAAGCTAGCAGACATAGTCAGCTTTTCCATGGTCACATTAAGCAAAAGAAAATCCTCGAACCTAAGTTGTGACTCTCACAAACTTACTTTCTACCTGCAGCCAAAGCAGAGTTAGAACTCAGCTCTGTGTATAAAAAAGGCCACCACATTAACCCTGAGTACAACAGGTTTCATTGTGCTTTTGATGAGCCGAAGATGAATGTATCACTTTACTCCACCTAATGAACATTTCAATCTTCTAATAAACACCCTAATAAAGAAAAATTGAGACTTAACTCACTTTTATTACCACAACTGACATGTCGAAAAGTCTTAATTGAGCTGAAAACAGCTTCCAATAATAATACCCTCCTTAATTGATTCATTAAAGGGGCCCCTACTGAGACAGAAGTGCTAGTTCCAGGAAAAGGAATGAAATAGAGCCTCGATTTCCCACTGAGAGGCTATGATCCCTCTGCCATCAACTCCCCAGGCCACTGAAGCAGATGTTAGGGGTGTCCAATGTCCGAAATCATTCTTCTAGTCCCAAAGTGGGCATGGAACTGACACACAACCTCACACACTCACCACTCCCTTTGTGCGGTAACAAAACAGCAAGATGGAATCTCAAGGAATTCTCCCTTCGTATGAGATGGATCTGCAAATAAACAACCAGGTGAAGGGATACACTGATAACAAGAGATTGAAGCTTTTTATAAGATTGAACAAAAATTACCACCTCCCAGCAGGGTTGGAGAGGAAGGGCAGGTGCAGCACGGGGAAGACGTCTGAGGAGCAGGTGAAAATCATCCATTTGCAGGAAACAGTGGTTTTGAGCATATCACATAGATAATAGTGTGTAGTAGTTCAGGACATGGGCTTTGAAGTTAGGTACACCTGGGAGACTGTCCTGCTCTGCCACTTGCTAGCTCTGTCACCTTGGCCAGGTTACCCAACCCATCGAATCCCAGTTCCTGAGCTATGAAGTAGGAATAATAAACTACTGTTCCACCACAGCAGCTGGAGTAAGTCAGATCTTCCTGTTCTTTTGCTCAAAACCCTCCAACAGCTCCTCATTACATTCCTACACAGTCCGCCCCCTCCATTACCTCTCTGAACTCATCTCCTACGCCACTCCCCCAATTCACTCCTCCATGCCCCCCACCCACTGTTCCTAGATGGTACCCTGCATGTGGCCACATCGGGTCTTTGTGCTGGCTGCGCCCTTGCTTCCAGCTCTCTGCACAGCACATCACCTCCTGCATGCCCACGCTATGTATCCTCTGCGTACTCCACATAACCCTTTTCCCACTCTGCTTTTTTTTCTTCATAGCATGTATCTCCTTCTAGCATTCTCTATAACTCATTTATTATGTCTACTCTATATTCTTCCCTGCTGTTTTCATTGCTGATCTATCCCAACTGCCAAGAACAATGAAGAGCACATAGCAGGTGCTTAATATTTTTTACATGAAAACCTCATAAGATTTTTCTGATGACTAAATTAAATAATGCATGTAAAACGCTTCACTTAATGCAGGCATACAGAAACATTCAGTAAATATTACCTATTACTTTCATGTTGATTATTATTATTGTATTATTATTATTTTCCATCCAACATGAGGGATATTATGAACTAATCAGGTCATGGTTCTTCTAGCCACTGGTTCCTAGAGATGCAAGACCTAGATTTAAAGAACTAGGGCCTTCTAACACTATATGACATCTTACTATGTAAAGATACCAGAAGCCAAGGACCAAAGGTCATCACCATCGGTCACCTGCAGACTCTAGCCCCCCAACCCCCCACCCCCACCTACTTTCCCAGCAGATACAGGGCTGGGGGCAGCAACTATGTCAAGACTGTAAGTCAAGGTAAAACTAGGCATTATTGCTCTCTCTTATCCCTTTAGGATTGTACTGCATGTAAATACCAGCTCTCCACAGCACCTGCACGACAGCAGGAGGCTAGAGTTTTATTTTATGTTTAACAAAGGGTAAGGGAGGGAACAGGGAGAGAGATGTCTGAATATCTTGCTGGATTCCTCAGAACTTAAGCTTCAGCCACAGTCTCGGAGACATTTGTGTTTCTGTCCAGGAAAAGAAGAAAACAGCAACCATCTGCCCACCCCATAACCTCCCAGGCACTAATGAGATGCCTTCTTCTTTGTCAAACACTTAGGAGCTCCTGTGATAAAGCATTACCCCTGGTAAATAATGAATGGAACAGACCCATTAACTCCAAGTTCAACTGCATCTTCTGTTTCTTGAACATGAAGGAAGACAGGAGCAACCAGGCCAATGAGCCATTGAGCATTCAGAGCCAAAGCCTGCTCTCCACTTCTCAGCTGATAAACCATGTGAAGCTCACACAGCAGCCAAGACACCAAATGCAATTCCTGTGTGTTTTCTTTCTTGTAATGCCCAGCTCCCTTTGCATGCTGCACGTGGCACCTGTGCAAGAGAGCATGGGTTCGTGCATGTGAGTGCACTGATGGCACCATCAACCTGTCCATCTGGGGGGACTTCAGGAGGCAGGAGAGAGCAGTGGTTCAAAAGCACAAGCACCTGAGCAAGAAAGTGCTGTGTTCAAATCCTCAACCTGCCAATTAGCATCTGTGTGACCTCAGTCTAGTTACTTTACCTCTCTGACCCTCTGTTTCCACATCTGTAAAATGTGATGATGATAACACCTAACCCATAATGTTTGTACAGGAATAAATGAAATAATACATGAATCACTTAGCATTGAGTGTGCAGCATGGTTAAGTGCCCAACAGGAACAAAAAGCTTGAATGCCATTGTATTCAATCATCATTCATTCATTCAACAAATATCTATTAATGTATTAAATGCCTACTGGTTCCAGGCCCTAGTCTAGCTGCTAAAGACACAGCGGTGAACAAAGCAGCCAAGATACCCTGCCCTCACAGAGGTTACAGGCTAATGGGTAATAATAGCCAAGATGTAATGATATAATGGGTACTTACCATATGCCAGGCACTGTTCTAAGTACCTACTTGTATTAACTTATTTAATGCTTCCAACCACCCTATGAACTACATTGCTATTATTATCTCCATATGAAAGAAGAAGCAACTGAGGCACAAAGCAGTTAAGTAAACTGCCCAAGGTTGTAAGATTGCTAAACATCAAAGCCAGGATTTGAACCCAATTAGACTGACTCCAGAGTCCATTTGTTTAAGCATTACATATATTGCCTTCTTGCAGCTATGAGATAGTGAGCTCTTTGTAAGTAGAAAACACATCTCATTCATTTTTGTATCTACCACTAAGTGTAGGCTGAGTGAGGCTCACTGGCTTGTGAGGCTGCTCAGTAACTGCTTATTGTAGGAATGAAGTACAGATTTTCTTGAAGGCACTAGAGCCAGCTTCTTTGCCAGTCCTGTGACACATTTCTGTAAACCCTGACTATGCAATAAAAATATACTATTCTTCATGTTCATAGAGAATATTATTGATCTTCTGTCCATAGGTTATTAAATGTAAGGCTGTTTTTCCAAAAATGGTGATGAATTTTCCTTGAAACAGTCTACCCTGTTCTCTTTAACCCAGATGACATGCATTTGAGAAGGATCTGGCAGGGATTGAATATATTTTTAAAATCCAGAATATGTGATGCTAAGGGAACAAAATATGCAAAATATCCTGCTCCCTTTTTTTTGGAAACCAATAAAACACCCCAACCACACTCAACAAATATTACTCAAGGCCTGCATTCTCCCACTCAAACACCTGCAATTCCTCACTAATTCTCAGGATTTATGCACAAACTGGTTGAAGTTGAACTGGGCTACAATTAAAGAAGATAACAGAGACAACTACTATATTAAGGGAGACAGAGATAGAAGAAAGAGTCCCCTGGGGTACGAGGATTGATAGCTCAACAGAACTAGTTCTTCTGCACTGAATATGGTGGGCACTAGATCAACCATAATAGTAATTGTTATAGTAGATTAATTATATTTCATATATTGTAGTTATTATGTTTTAAATATATATTATATATATTATATACATTTAAAATATATTTCTATATTAATGTATAACACATTTAAATATATTTTATATATCAAGTATATTAATAATATAGTATATTATTTTTATTACAACTGTCATTTATTAAGAAAATCTACCAGATTCTGATTTTTTTCACGTTGTATCATTTAATCCCTATGACAACCATGAATAGTAGTACGACAATCTCTATTCGTTAAGGAACAAACTAAGTTGCTTTAACAAAGACCCCCAAAAATGCAGTGACTTAACCAAGAAAGTTCTTCCTCCATTGTACAAAATGGAATGAAAGTACAAGAACCATTCTTACATGGAGCTTACATTCTGGTGGGGAGCAGATGATAAATAAATAAATATATGTCAGGAAGGGGGAAATACTGTGCTAAAAAATACAATAGCCGATTATGTATTGAATGTTCAGAGGTACTGGGAATCATCTTAAGGATGGCAGATGTACTTTAGATGTTTTCAAGATGAACTTGAGATGCTCCTCAGTCGAGAAGCAGTATTATGTACGGTCTAAGCTGCTGTGATAAAGACACACACAAAAAAATGACTTCAACAAGATAGAAGGTTTTCCCCCACGTATTAATGCAGGACTGGGAAGACAGCCTGCCATCACCAACATGTGGCTTCTGTTTGGGGGGTCAAAGTAACTCTCCACTTTGCAGTCACATCCCAGCCAGCAGGAGGTAGGAAGGAGAGCATGTCCATGTCTTTTAAGGATGCAATCCAGAAGTGGCACACATTACCTGCACCCCATTGGCCGGAACTTGGTCACAGAGTTGTTGTGAGGAATAAATTGAAAAAAACAGATATCTCGAGTAAGGCATTTGATAAATGTCCATTTCTCTTCCTTCTCTTTTTGACATCAATATCTTGAAAGTGAATCCTAGTGTGATCATTTGAATTCTTGTTTAGCAAAAAATTAAGTCCCTTCCCCCAAACCACTGTGGACAGAGTCTACTTCCCTGTTCTACTAATGGTAGGCTTGGCCATGTAATTTTCTTTGTCCCATGGAATGTCAGAGGACATGATGCAAACAGAAGCTTTAAATGCATTCCATGGTTCAGCTGGGCTAGTACTCCAGTGATACACTATAAGAAGAGCTTGTCCCCAAGTAGCTGCTGCTCTTTTCAGCCCAGGCTGAAAGCAAATACATATGGAACAGACCTGAGGCCAACACAGCCTAGAGCCAACCCTAGTCATTGTGCAACTTAAAACAGGGCCATTTGCTTAACCCAGTCTAGATCAGTCAAACTACAATCCACAGGCAGACCTGTTTCTGTGAACATAAGTGCTGCTGTTTTCTGTCACTGAGTTTTAGGATCATTTATTATGAGGCATTATTGTAGCAATAGCTGGCTAATGCAGAAACTGTTATCAGAAATGGGGCACTGTCATAATGAAAACCTAAAATATGTAACTGTGGTTTGGGGACTAGATCGCACTTCATTAAACTGAAATGGAAACATTGCATTCCATGTATTTCAAGAAGTACCTGGCAAAAGTCATCTGGGATAGCTTGGAAGACAGAAAAATCTGCTTAACGAACTTGAAGTATTGGGCAGGAAAGTATTGGGCAGAATATTGTTAGTGTAATCTAGTTATTACTAGCTGGATATGGTATTACAAGACAAAGTTGAGTTTAAAAGGGAAATGACCATTTCCCCAGTAGAATTGAGACAGAATATAGAAAACCCAGAAACTCCAGGACTTCTGAGTTTGAAAACTGAAATGTTTTATTTATGAAATCATTTTATCAGTCTCAGGGCAAAGACAAAATCAAAGGTATGGCTATCACACCCTTTGTTACAACTTCTAAAGGTACTGAAGCACTGCCTAACTATTCTCAGATGAGCAAAGTCATCCTAGAAAGATAAAAGGCATGATTCTACAGAGGTCTGATATACGCAAAGTAGCCAAAATTAAGTCTTAAGAGAGAGATATGTCTCAAAACACATTGTAGATTTAGCTTTTGGCATGTGGAGTTGACTGAAATCAAATACACAGGAAACACACAAAACTTTTTAAGCACCTGTATTGGTAAAATGACATCAACCTGAGACTGTATATGTTTGAGATGTAAAAAGACTTCAGGCCCTTACATTTCTATAAGCAGAAAGAAGGTTGAAAAGTTGCTGAGCCAGAAAGAAAGGTTTATTCTCTAAAGTTCTCTTCAGAGATAGTTATGCATGGTGGATGATGGAAAAGGAAGGATCTCCTAGAGGTTGGAACCAAAAGACATGGATAACAGTGGATTAATGAGTCACTCCTAGGGAGCAGAACTAGGGCCTAATCCAGGGGTCAGCAAACCATAGTCCACAGACCAAAC
>NW_007735746.1:17315-18737 GCF_000696425.1 Galeopterus variegatus | reverse complement strand
TGCTTGTACTCACCAGCTGCCTGCCACTTTCCACCATGAGTAGAGGCAGCCTGAGGCCAGCGCCAGATATAGCTGTTTGAGAATCGTAAGCCAGATAAACCTCCATACTTTATAAATTACCGAGTTCCAGGTATTCTGTTAGGCAACACAAAACAGACTAATACACATACAAAGCCTAAAATATTTACCATCTGACCCTTTATAGTTCCCAAAACCTGGTCTAGTTAAAGGATATTCTATATTCACAGAATAAAGAAATCTGGCTATACCTGCACAGCAGGACTTCAGAACTGCTATAGTTCAGTGACTCAGTGACTCCAAAGACGTCACTTTCTTTTTTTCAAGACGTATTCTTTCTTTTTTTCAAGACGTATTCTTTCTTTTTTTCAATTAAGAGTATTTACTGCAGTTTTTCTGCCTCTGCTCAACATTGTGTGTTGGATGGTTGAAAAGCAAATATGTAACTTGCCTCTTTAGTTCATAGGTGTCTCAGTCAATAGGAGCCCTATCAGGATGTGGGGTAATTTCCAGATTGTAGACTTAAGCTTGATGTGGATTGGATGAGACATTTAAGGGTATTGGGATGGGGTAAGTATATTTTGCATGCAGGAGAACAGTGAATAAGAGGCCCGATTGTGATGGTTTGTTTTATTATTCACTCTCCTCCTGCTTCCATTGTGGGCAGTACATCCTTCCTAATGTCATGGGCTTAGCCATGTGACTTGCTTTGGCCCGCAGAATGTCACCAGGCATGGCAGGAACAGGGGCTTTAAATGTGCTTATGTGGTTCTTCTTGGATTTTATATTCCTGTGATCTGCGATGAGAAGAGCATTCTTTCTATCTGGACCTCAGAATAAACAAACATGGAACAGACATGAACCAAAGATGCAGCCTTAAGCTCAATCCAGCGAATGTGAAGCCTGAAGCAGAGCTTCCCAGGTAAGCCCAGATTAGATCAGCTAACTGTAGTCAATCTGCCATCAGTGATAGCGTAGTAGTAGCACTACTACTTGCTGTTATGAGCCACCCGAGTTTTGAGGTGGTATGTTACACAGAGTCATTGTAACAATAGCTGATTGATACACAGAGCTCCCAGGAAATGAGGAGGTGGCTAGATTCTAGTAGATTGTACTTTGGTTCTGAAATCAAAAGAACTCTGTTCAAGCACCAGTTCTGCCACTTACCTGTTATTTAATTAGAGAAAAACACTATACCTTTCTGAGTCTCAGGGTTTTTTAATCAAAAAATGAGGATAAACACAACCTCAATCAAAGGGTTGTTGAAAGATTAAATAAGAAAATATATTTAGGGGCCGGCCCGGTGGCGCACTGTGCTAGTGCGCCGCTTGGGAAGCGCGGTTGCGCTCCTGCTGAGGGTTCAGATCCCACATACAGACCGGTTCCCGCTCACTGGCTGAGCGA
>NW_007735746.1:14965-15975 GCF_000696425.1 Galeopterus variegatus | reverse complement strand
AAAGAAAATATATTTAAATGTGTTTTGTAAATAAAATACAGTGTACAAATACAATAATGAAGGGTATTTTCATTATTTACACTTCAGTTTACACAAAGCAGCCTGATTTTATTTCTTATCAATGGTGGAGAAGGAGTTATGCCATTTCTGTCCTCTGACCCCAAAAGGTGGCCATGCTGGGTCTGGAAAGATAAATATCTGTAAGCTGTTAGTATTCTGGTGTTTTAATAATTCTTTCTCGATTTCGTTTATCCGATTTTCTTATTTTCCTCTAATGAACATGTGTGATTTTATAATAAAAAGCAAAACAATATACCACTTACAAATTAACTATGCTACCCAGGCCTGACACTTCCGAGTACTTCCCCACTCCCATACCCTCGCCCTCCCAGAGAGGAACATACAGTGCTACCGACCATGGCCATCTAAGTACTAGACTAAAAAGAAAGTTCACGGAGCCCACTTTCTTCCCTCACTGCAGAATGAGAGCAAAATCAGAATGTTCCCCTTTCTGTACCAACCACAAATCCCTAAAAACCCAACCAGTCAACTGGATTCCCAGCAAAGAAGGAACCTCTGTCAGAAATTTTTATTTAGAATTGTGTCCACCAAATTGCTTTTCCATGGGCTCTAATTTGCCACTTGACCAGAGTCGGAGGTGCTACAATCTGATTATTGTGTGTTCATGTCAAAAATGTTTTCTTTCTCCAAAATGTCAAAGGGGAGAGCATGGGTTTCCTAGAAATGGCTCTAAATTGTCTCACTGTACCCAGGAGAGCAGAGCGGTAAGGGCAGACACTGTCCACCAGGAGAGGGAGAAAAGTTCAGATCAATAGCCCTGACGATATCCATTTGTTCTGCAAAGACAGCCAGCACAGGTTTCTGGGGAGGATTATTTGAGAAATAAATCTACCCACACATTTCCTCTCATTCCTCCAGCCAAAGCTGCAGAACTCACCAGAAATCAGATCACTCCTCTCAGCTTGCTTTATAACAGAGCACCAAGCTGC
>NW_007735746.1:6017-13657 GCF_000696425.1 Galeopterus variegatus | reverse complement strand
TGCAGGACAGGACCGCTTAGATGGAAAAGAGAGAATGGCCCTCAGAGGATGTCGGAATTCTATGAGCAGAGTCCTCCCTGTGGCAGAGCAATTATGGTGATGACTACCGCCAACTTCTGCAGGCCACCATGGGCACCTACAGGCACAGAACTTGGGAAAAGCAGTAAGCAGCAGAAAGAATAAGACACAGAGATGGTGGCACTGCCAGCTTGTCCTCATGATGACCTCTAGACTAAAGATAGAAGACAGAGACCTTGGGTTATTCTTTCACCCTACATACATTTGTTGTCCACCTACCTATTGCCAAGCATGGTGCTAGATGCTGGGTATTCAAAGATAAATAAGACACAGTTCCTGCTCTGAACACTTGTATGCCCCTTTGTGCCTAGCACATAACAAGGACCCAACAAGTGTGTTTGCTGAGTGTTACCTTATCATTCAGCTTTATGTGACCCCTTTTATCTGCCTTCCATGGTACTGTTTTTAATCCTTGTTTAGTGAGCACTTATTGTGCTTTGAATTTTAGTTACTGGCACACATTTTATTTCCCCTATGACACATTGGGATCGCTGAATAGAGGATCTGTGTATTGCTTGTCACTGCATCTGCTCAATAAATATTTATTGAATGAATGGCTATGTAGTCATAAATAGTGTATCGCCAGCCACTACCATCGTCAGAATGGGATGGAAGGCCTAGGGCTTTCTGTGGGAGAAAGCATGCTGGGTTGAGGGACAGACCTGCCTTCTAGCAGAAGCTGCTGTCATCAACTGTCTGAGTGGCATTAGCTCAGCTGGGAGTTGAAGGAGTGGGTAGGCAATCTGGAAGGTGCCTTCCAGCCTTAACACTCCTCACCTTAGGCACAGATAAGATTCACCGTGTACTCAGCATGTTTCAGGCTCCCTGTTAACAGCTCTTTCTTTCTCCCTGTTAACAGCTCTTTCTTCTCTCCCTCCTTCTCTCCTTCTCTCCCTTCCTCCCATCTCCATTTGTGTTCATGCATCAAATCCCTTCACAGATTTTAAAAAGCCCCAAGGTGTAATTGTAGGACTGAAGAGCACACACTTGCATTATCTCATGTGATCTTCAGAATAACCCTTTGGGGTACTATGAATATCCCTATTTTACATAAAGAAAGGAGGCCTAGAGAGGTGAAATAACTTTCTCTATGCCATGCAGTGGTGGACTAGGGATTGGAACCTAAGTCCAACTGATGTGGACTCTCAACCACTAAGCCATGTGGATTCCTCTTCCACAGCCACACCGCAGGCAGGCACCACAGGCAGGCTTCACAGGCCCCACACTGGGCAGCAGAGGGGTTTCTCATCGTTCCAGAATCGTCCTGAGCCCCTAGAGCACTGGTCAAATTGCAAGGAATCCTTAAAAAAGGGAAAAAAAAAAAACTCAAGAAGGAGTAACAGAAGGTGCCCACCTGGGGCATGGTAGCTTGAGACACATTTGAGAAATCATCTGAGAAGGTAATAAAAAGAAAAGAGAAATATTATTTTGTTCAAGGAGCTCTGGGGAAGTTAAAAGACTTCGACTGTATTCTGCATCCATCTGACAGATGCTTCTATTCCTTCTCCCCCATATTTAAGGTGTGGAGAGTGAAAAGGCTTACTTCCTGAGAGGCAGCAGTTCTCCAGTGTCAGGAGAACATGGTACCTCACACGTGGCCTCCAAATACCCAAAGCATGGCAGAGATCAGTGGCAATGATCAGAGAATTGGGGACAGGACTTTAAAAGAGGCTTTTTAAAAGGGACAGACATACTTTCATGAGGAGACAGAAATATCAGGCAAAGCTCTAAACCTCTTTTAAAGTTGTACCTGAATTTTTTGAAAATGGTAAATAGCAACAGTGCAATCAAATATTGAACACTAAATGCATGGTCCCCAAAAGTTACAGCTAATAAACACATGCCACTTGAAGGAAAAAGGAGAGGAAAATACAGCTCATGTTTAGAAAGGAAAAGATATCAAGGAATATGGCAGGAGGAAAGAACAGGATTAATTAACTGCATGCAAGTAAAAGGGCCTCTCTTCTAAACCAAGTGACCTGAACCTAAGGCAGGAAAAGAATATAGAATGGGATTTGGAGGAAAGTGAATGGATTTTCATTGTCTCAAAGAGAAATATATAAGTAAAAATCCAGGGTTTCCGTGTGTGTGTGTGTGTGTGTGTGTGTGTGTGTGTGTGTGTGCGCGCGCGCGCGCGCGCGCACACGCGCGCATGTATGTACATGAGAGAGACTTTTACTTGGTGACAGAAATTTGGAAATCAGTGGCACTAGGTGGCTGCTATTCTCCCAGGGAGAGGAAGTCCCATTACACCTCACAAAAAATGAGCACAGTGAGCCTTCCTGTTAGTGTCGGGCAAATGATCCTCCTGATATGCCAAACCACACAGAAGGGGCCAGGCCATAGGAAGCAGTTTGCTCTGAGACAAAATGACATTTTTCATGCTT
This sequence comes from Galeopterus variegatus, assembly GCF_000696425.1. Classification (NCBI taxonomy): domain Eukaryota; kingdom Metazoa; phylum Chordata; class Mammalia; order Dermoptera; family Cynocephalidae; genus Galeopterus; species Galeopterus variegatus. The sequence goes on along the minus strand of NW_007735746.1, from coordinate 11,192 downwards.
AAGCCACCGCTTCCTTCTCCCACCATCCCCCCCTTTGAAATGCTGAATTGTTAGAGCAGTGGGCATTATGCAAAAAACAGACAGGTGGAGATTTTCATCTGGTATCAAACAGCAAAGTCCCTTTGCACTCCTCCGCCTATCTTCGGCTCCACTGCCACCCGCAGCCCCTCTCCCCTGCTGTCCGACTCCTTCTCTGAATGAGTTCCCAGGAAATTCTGCCAGTTAGCCTCTGTCCTGAGCTGCATGGAAGCACCTTCACTTGATACAGCCTCAGGCCCTCCCTAAACCTGGTCAACGAGTCTGTTCCAGATCTTCCAGGCAAAGCCAAGTGCCCCCAGCCCCTGACTCCCTGACGAGTGGTACATAGTGATGTGGACAAACCAGACAGGTCACAAGGCCATTTTGAATCATTTCCTCATCTGGTTCTAAGAACAGCTGCTTCCTATCCCTCATCTATGCAGATCATAACTCACCCAGACCTCCAAAAAGTCAATGACATTTAACAGAAATATTAAATGTACGATTCTAAACAAAGTGTGTGAGGGAGGAGGCAGGGTCTCCAGGAGGCCTTGTGTGTGCTCTTCAGTCCTACAATTACACCTTGGGGCTTTTTAAAATCTGTGAAGGGATTTGATGCATGAACACAAATGGAGATGGGAGAAAGGGAGAGAAGGAGGGAGAGAAGAAAGAGAACGGGAGGGCAGAGGAGGGAGGGAAGAGAAGGGGAAGGCAGGTGCCCTGGGGGTTGGTACAACTTCCCAGCGTGGCCCACAGCTCCCTACTTTGAGCACAGTAACATTGCCACCTAGAGGCTTAAAAGGGCTTTCCCGAACTTGGAACCCGTGTGCAAGATTTATTTGTGTAAGTAGGTTCATCAAGGAGCTTTGAAAGGGGGAAGTTCCTGGGAGGGGAGCTACTATCAAGAACTTCAGCTTCTAACCATTTCAACGTGGCTAATATTTATTAGGCACCTACTATGTGCCAGGGACTGAGCAAGTGCTGAGCGTACAAATACAGATAAGACCTAGTTTCTCTGCTCAAGGCTCTCTATCTAAAGAGGAGACAGGCACATATATAAATAATGCAGACTGTGAGAACTGCCAAAAATGTACAAGCACATTGTGCACGCAGTATAGGCGAGGGAGAGATTAATCCTGACTAGAGAAGTTGGGAGAAAAGCCTGATCTAGAAAGAATTCACTGAAGACATGGAAAGTGCTGGATCACAGGAAACCTGGACACTTGAGAGTGAATCCAGGTCGAGGTATCTACCAAAGAAGGCATCTAGAAAGGACACCGAGAATGCTCAGTAGGACTGGGTTACAGGAATGTGGATATTACCTGGAGGTGGTGTAAAGAGACGATAACAGCCAGAAGGATGAGTTGAGCCAAGTTGTAGATGGCTTTGAATGCTAGGCTGAAGAACTTGGACTTTCAAAGTTGCACAAGGACAGGGCTTATAATTGCTTTGTCTACTGTGGTGTGCTCAGTGCCTGAAAGAGTAGATGGCACTTAGTAGTTGCTCAGTTAACATCTGTAGAATGAATGATTGTAATAGGAAGCCCATGAATGTTCTCAAGCAAGAGAATAATTGGGTAATATTTATGTTTCTGGAAAACATAACTTGAGACAAACTATAGGAATAGAAGGGGGGTTAAAAGGCACCATTAGATATCTACTGCCAAAGTCCAGGTCATGGGTCTGACCCATGACACAGTAGGGAGAAGGAAAAGGCCTGAATGGCTATGCACAATTTTAATAAAGTAGGGTCTAGAGGTCTTCAACACCAACATCAGGTGCATGGGTTAAGCCTGAGTGATGGCTCTGGCCAAAATAGGGAATGCAGAAGGAGCTGTACTGGGAAGAAGATAAGGAGTTTAGTTTGAGAAATGGAACATTCCAGTTTTCTGGGAGTGTTACCAGGTGGTTACTGGGCAGGAGTGTAACTGCCCAGCAGGCAGTTAAAGATGCAGTGTGGGGCTCAGAGAGGGCTCCAGGGACACACATTCTTCGTACACACACAGATATGCACATACTCACCTGAGCCAAATGCTACTGGCTTTTTTTTTTTTCCATTCAGGTGTTAGAGATAAGGTGAGCCAGTAACAACCTTGAGACTAAAATGCAGTCTGTGTTTTGGTAAAGCCAGAGGCTGGAGGGAGCATCCTCAGTTTCTAAGTCTGGAAGACGGAGATTGTGTTAGGGAGTGAATAAACTAACTCCTCTAACATGCTTAGCCCTCTGTCTGGCATAAGATAAGCACACAATAAGTGTGGGTTTACTACCTGATCTCTCATATGATGTGGTGGAAAGACTACAGGATTTAAGTTCAAAACCTGACCCTCCACTCATCACCTGCATGACCTTGAACAGGAAAACTGACTTAGTCTCAGTTTACTCATCTGGTAAGTGGGAGGAGTATTATTTGCCACACCCACCTCACAAGAGAAAATGAGATAATGCATATAAGTCAGTTTGTAAACTTGACATCATTGTACGAATATTATATATGATTTACGAAATGGAAGATTGCGGTAGGAAAATCTAAAAACCCCTTCAAGTTACTGTGGTTCTGGGTAAGTGTGTATCTTTTTAGCACCCTTCACCCCAGAGAAAGAGAATCTCCTCTGGCCCCATCTAGCAAAACTTCCTCACTTGCCACCTTCCTACATTCCAGACATGCTTTCATCACAGCACATTTCCTTTATTCCTTCTTCAATCGATATTTAGAAAGAAATCTTTGAAACTCCCCAGCTGGTAGAACCACCAGGGAATCAAAGCACATTTGTTCTCTCTTCTGCATATTCCCCACATGGTTGGCCAATCAAACTCACATCATTAATCTGAAAGGAAAGAAAATGGGATATCACTGAACGGAGACAAAGATAACCATAGTGGTGGAATAGAACAAATAAGGTTATTCCACTTCTGACCCACCAAGACTTTCCTGTTTGCTCCTTGCCCTGTCGATTCCCTCTAGAACATGCCTGTAATGAAAGGTCAAGAACTTGGACAGCTGCTGCTGTTAGCCTGTGGCCATCAGCCCACCTCTGCCTCTTTGTTTAGCTGGTAGGAGAATCATAGAATCATTGGGCTGGAACTGAGGGAAATAGAATACGATGTGGTTTTCTTCGGCCCAATTTACAGTACAATACAGAAAGGTTTTTGCAGAGTCGGTGAGCAGCAAGCATTGAGCTTCAGCTTAAACCCCTTCAAAACCAGGCACCCACCATTCTGTCAGGGGCTCATCCCACCAACGGGCAGAGGGAGTCCATCCTGAGAAGGCTCCTCTCTATTTCACCTCCCAGACACCGCCACCCAGCGCTGTCAGAGCAGCCCTCGGGCACTGCACAGAAGGAACCTCTTTTCCCCCTCAGCCTTCTCTTCTCTGAACCAAGCAGCCCTCTTTTCCTCCAGATGTCCTCATATGATGTATTTTGCTGCCTCAACTCATTTCTAAATAAAAACCACATCTACAAAAAAAGATTTGAGGTCTCATTGTTATCTGTAAACCCAGATGGCCACTGTAGATGAGCTCTCCAAAGTACCCAAAATGCACGGGATGGTAACTAGGTAGCCCCACCTGGCAGGAGGGCAGCATCTCCGGGGGATCTTTTCTGAGCTACAACAGGCTCAGGGCTGATTGATGAACTATTTCATACTACCACAGCCCCTCTGAGGCAGACAGCCATGACCACGATTTACAGAGGAAGGTTTGAGGCATTTTCAACTTATGTCAAAGCAAATGTAGCAGCAACTGCCCTCCTTTTCCCAGTTCTGTTTGTGGCATCACTATTCTCGGTGAGCCTGGTCCTGGAGATGCAGACCCACCTTCAGAGGGGCTTTCTCCATTCTCACATAGCCAGTAAGCTGCCCCCTCGGACAGTTCTCTGCCTTCCCATCATCTCCTGCATCCACTCTCTTTATTTTATTTTGATTGCTGCCATGTACCTCTGCTCAAGTCCTTCTTGTGTTTAGAAACATCTCATGATTTCCAAGCTGTCCGATTTAAAAGATCTATATACAATCTTTAGCATAGTCCTAAATTTTCTTCAAAATCTAGCCATATCCAATCTTTCTAGCCCAGTCCCCAGGGCTCTCTGTACTGGTCAGGGTCCCACCAGGAAGCAGATGGCACACACAGTAAAGGGTTCAACTACAGAGAATTCACTCAGGGTAATACTCACAGGGGTGTATGCAGGATTACGGAAAGGTGAATCCCACAGCAACCAGCAACCAAAGAGAAGCCATAAGTGCCCCAAGGGCTGAAGGAGCAAGGGGTAGGGACTGTGTTACCAGATCTCCACACGGGAGCTGGAGCTGGAGGAAGAAGAGCCTCAAGCAGAGAAGGTACTAGAGGACGGCAGCCCCTACCAGAACCTCAGCCAGCTGGGGCGTGAGGAGCAGGGGAGAGAAGAAAGAGAATAAGAAAGCAGCTCTCTTTGCTCCCACCCTCTGACGGCTGGCCATGCCTCCAAGTGGCCAATTCCAACAGGAAACCTCAGGGCCAAGGAGCCCATGTGACCCACCCACAGAAGTCAGCCTCCTGAGACACGGAGCAAGGATGAGAAAGGCAAAGATTAGACAAAGTACAGACATGGGGAGAACAAGCCGTACGTTCCATTAGGTGTATTCTATCTTCAGTCAAATGTATGGGCTCACTATTTCCTAATCATATCCACAGTTCCGGAGCCCGTGCCCTTGTTCACATGACCCGCTCTCTTTACAATGCCTTTCCCTGCACGGGAGACTTGCTCGGTGCCACTTGAGAAGCACTGAGGGTTATACATTCACTTAGGAGACTCTCACTGCATGCCTGCTACAGAGACTACAGAGACGTAGCTGGTAGAATAATAGGATTGGGGGGTGCAGCCACTGGACGAAAAGCCCCAAAGGCGGGGCTCATAAGGAGAGATGCTCAAAGGTATCCCTACAGGCCTTCAATATAGTGTATTCATAAAAAAGGAGAAGCAGGCACTGGAAATGGAAATGTGGACCCGCGTGTGATGACATCTGTCACTGGCAGCCAGGAGACAAAGCCCATCTCTCCCAGCACTTCTCACACCTTGGGTCAGGGGCTCATGGCAGAACCACTAGGGAACTTGGGGCTTCAGAGCCTGGGTGCTCTCGGGCAGAGCCTCTGGCCCTGCTGCCAGGCTCCTGTGCTCTCCAAATT
>NW_007735746.1:0-5648 GCF_000696425.1 Galeopterus variegatus | reverse complement strand
GCCTGGGTGCTCTCGGGCAGAGCCTCTGGCCCTGCTGCCAGGCTCCTGTGCTCTCCAAATTTATCAGTGGAACAGTAAGGCCTGCTCCATACTTGATTCTTAGCCTGGGTGCTCTCGGGCAGAGCCTCTGGCCCTGCTGCCAGGCTCCTGTGCTCTCCAAATTGATCAGTGGAACAGTAAGGCCTGCTCCATACTTGATTCTCTTCAGAGTAAAAGGGGGTTTTGCCCCACACAGTCCTTGCCTTTTGTCAAGGAAAAGAAAAGAAGAATCAACCAGAGTGAATTCCTTGTAGCAGGATGTTTGTAGGCAGCAGGTGCAGCCAGGAGCACACAAAGCTTATTTGTCTGAAACCCACCTCTGCTGCACAAAGGCAGGAGGCCTCCACCTCTACCACACAGGCCACCCTGGGGGCTGAGCTTGGTTTTCAGCCTTTAGGGGGTAAGAAACCCTCATTTTCTTCCAAGGAGGGTAAGTGAGGCAAAGCGGGGACATCCAGGCATTCTAAGTGGATCTCGAGAGCGGGCAATATTCCTGCCATCACGCAGGGAAATGCTTCCAGAGAGAAAAATCAGGAGGGCCTAGGAGGAATCTTCTCACTTATATATTCAGTGAACATTTGCACTTGGCCTGGCAAAGCAGTATATAGAGCATGGACCCTGAAACCACACTGAATGGGTTCAAATCCTATCTACACCACTAACTAGTTGTGCGACCTTGGACAATTTGAGTACTCTCTGTATTCCTCTCTGCTAGAAGGCCTAAATAAATGAGTCTATGTTAATTGATTAGCACAGTACCTGGGACATATGAGGGTACTTCAAAAAGTTCATGGAAATATTTGTATTATCTCTGAATTCTATTTTTCCATAAACTCTTTGAAGTAGCCTCAGAGTAATAGATCTCGAGAAAAATCAGCTATTTGGCTAATATGTGCCAATAATAGTAGGCACAGGTAAACAGAACACATATGAGCCATGCTCTCCAAGAACATGAATAATGGTGATAATAGCTAACATCCATTGAGCATTCAGTAAGCGTTAGGCTCTGTTATAGCACTCACATGTATTAGTGTCACTTTGTCCTCTCAATGTCTCCATTTTCAGATGAGGATATTGGAGTGAATGTTGGTTACATAACTTGGGCAAGGTTACTCAGCTGGTCAGTGCTAGAGCTTAGAACTGAAGAGTAGCAATAAGCAAGTAAACCAAAAGACGAATTTATAAATACAGCTGCTGAGAAATGCTATGAATAAAATGAAAAGTGTTCAAGGAGAGAGAACAGTGGAGGGCCCACTAGAAAGGGTGGCCAGGATGTGCCCTGCTAAGAACCGAAGCAAGAGAACCAAAGAGTTACACAAAGAGCAAGGGGACAGAAGTCCGGGCAGAGGGAACAGCGCAGGAGGAGATGCTGAAGTAGGAAAGAGGCCACGGTGTTCGAGAAACTGAAAGAAGGCTGGAAGGGCTGAGTGGAGTGAAAGAGAGAGAAAGGGAGTGAGGTGAGTCTGGAGTGGTAGGCAGGGGCCAGAATAGGGCAAGACCTCATACGTCATTATAAAGACCCTAAATCTAAATGCAACAGGAAGCTGCTAGAAGGCCTTAAAAAAAGGGTGACCTGGGGCCGAGCCCATGGCGCACTCAGGAGAGTGCAGCGCTGGGAGCACAGCAGCGCTCCCACCGCGGGTTTGGATCCTATATAGGGATGACCGGTGTGCTCACTGGCTGAGCACGGTGCGGCCGATCTCACAAAAAGACAAAAAAAAGAAAAAAAAAGAAGGGTGACCTGATCTGAATGTTTCCATGGAGTGATCCTGGAATGAAACCAGGGGGACCTTAGAAGGCAACTGAAACAGTGTTTAGTGACTTGGACCAGACACATGTCAAGCTGGCCATGGACAAGGGATATACCCTATGACCGTTATAGAATAAAGGCACCACTCAGATCCCCAGCCTGGACTTGACACAAATAAAAACTCTTGTGTTTCTCCATCATCATCTTCAACGTCGCTGCCATTGCCATCACTACCAGATCATGGGCCAAGGTCAAAGTGGCTCTGGGGTAGTCATGACTCCATCTGGGCTCTGGAATCAACCATCAGAGCAACAGCCCACTGCCTCGGATGCAACACATACATGGACACCTAAAAAAAAACCCTGAATATAAGCCCCTCAGGAAAAGAGTATGAACAAATAGCCCAGGCACGGTAGTCATGACTCCATCTGGGCTCTGGAATCAACCATCAGAGCAACAGCCCACTGCCTCGGGTGCAACACATACATGGACACCTAAAAAAAAACCCTGAATATAAGCCCCTCAGGAAAAGAGTATGAACAAATAGCCCAGGCACGTACTGAGGGATGAAGACTTAGAGCAATCATGGGAATTGCATGTTAGACACAACTAATTATTTATCAAACTCTTTGCCTATATTGCCCTGAGGGGCAGTGAGCAGCCACTGCCCCCTTCTCTCAGCGCCTGAATCGTTGATATATTACCACATAATACTGAGATACTTATTCATTCATTATACTACACAAATTGTTGAATAAACCTTCTGTACCCCCTGTACTGGGTTGTGGGGAAATATTAAGACAAACAAAATAACCATGTCTGCCTTCAAGGAGCTCACGGCTCCTTACTTTACAGACAAGAAAAAGTGCATTTACAATGCGATATGACTGAAGCCAGGACAGAGGGGAAAGCAAGCTGTAGAAGCTCTGAGGATGGGCATTGATCCAGGGTCGGGGCAGATGCTCAGGGGGGAAGGTGGGGAAGACAGCGGTGTGCAAGATTGGAGAGCACTTGGGAGGCATTTGGGAGACTGGAAGCATTTAGTGCAATTCGAGCTCAACATCAAAAAGGTGGTAAGAGAACCTGAGGCAGGCCCACATCAGCAAGAGCCTTTGGGTTGTGCTAAGAAATTAGGGCTTTTTCCAAATGCTCTGGGGAGCCATTAAATATTTTAATGAAGTATACAGTGGTTGTATTTCATTTTAGAAGATTATTCTGTATTCAGTGTGAAGAGCAATGTAGAGGAGAAAGGACTGGAGGCAGGAAAGCCAGGGACAGGATCTTTGTAGTAATTCAGATAAGAAATAAAGAGGGTGTGAACTAGGGCAGAAGCAAAAGGGTAGGAGAGAAGGTGGATGAATCAGCAAGATAACAGCAGGGTAGACTCAGTAGGAGATTGGGATCAACCAGATTTGGTGGGAATTCAGAAAAAGAGGGGTAAATATTCCTCCCACGTATGAGAAATGGGGCCGTATTACAAAAGGCCCTGTATGCAAGCCTAGGGTGTCTGGGTCTGACATGGGAGACAGTGGGGAGACACTAAATGTTTTTGACTGGGGGAGTGATATAATCGTGGCTATAACTTGATAAGATTAATATACCAATATAATGTAAAACATTCTTTGGAGGAGAGACATTGGAAAGAAGATAAGAAAGGACACTCTTGTGATAGTCTACTACGTGGAAGAACTAAGGGCCTGAATGAGAGACATGAACATGGACATGCAAAGCTGGGGGGTGGGAGCCAAATGCAAGCAAGGCTCTCGAAGGCAGTGAGACCGAGCGCAAGGACTGAAGCATTAGCCTTGGCCAGGAGGAGGGGCCCTTCCTGCTCGGAGGTGGGGCAAGGCAGAGCGAGGGAGAGACCAGAGATAACGTCTGGGTGGGAGGAGCACATATCTACCCCACGTTCCCCAGTGCATCGGAGCCACGAGGAACCAGCTGAGAGTGAGCAGCATACCTTAAACATGTGCAAGGCAGATGTATTTGAAGACATGCAAAAACATTCAAAATCTATTGTTACATAAAAAAAAGAAACAAGTTACAAAATGATAGAGGTATTACAATCTTGTTTGTTGGAAACATACGTATGTGTGAACTGAAAAGCCACACCCCAGACAATCAACAGTGGTCATCTCTGAAATGGAAAGTTCTCGGTGATTTTTATTTTCTTTTAAATGCTTTTTTTGTATTTTCCACAATAAACAAGCATGACTTTTGTAATCAGAAACCCAGCAGAGTTTAAAATATATTTGTTAGGCTTCTATAGCATGGCTGTCTCCCAGAATTGAAGAGAGGGACCTGTTTAACTTCTTTGTTCCAGTGCCTTTATATGGTTCTTGAGGTGCAGAATAACTTCTGATGGGAAAAGCTATGGTCATATTCATAACATATGTGGTCACACATCACCTAGGAGGACCCTCGCCAGAGTGTCTTCTTCAAACCCCCTCCCCAGTAAAGAGAGCACAGGCTTCAGTCCCCCTCCCCAGAAACCCCATGCCAAGCACAGGGAGACCCAGCAGGCTCTGAGCCCTCGGTTCTCCCTGCCCGCCCCCCCCTCCAGCCACACCTCCTTTCCTTCCTCCCAAAAGACAGCACTTTTTCTCTCTTTTTCTCTTCCCCAGGGCTCAACTACAAAAGCTCCAGATCTGGCCACCAACTTGCCTCATCTCCCTGCTCCTAAATTCTCTCTTTCTCAACTTATTACAAAATGCTCTTCAGTCCTTAATCTTGGTGGGAATGGGGAACAGAATAAAATGAAAGGATTCCAATTTCTTTAAAGGGGAAGGAGTGGGGCGGGAGAAATGAGAATGCCAATCCGAGCCTGCAGGTTACGATATTCCCACTAAGGCCAGCTACGTTCGCAGAAGCTTCTCACGTATTCCTTATAACTACAGAGCCTTGAACCTCAGCGTCAAGTGGGTGTTTGCAGAGGATTTCCAAAGAAATGAAGGCTCAGGCCTTTCCAGTAAGATGAATTCTACCCGTTGGGGGTCAAGGAGAGTGATGTAGAAATAAACAGAAATGAAAAGAGGAAAGCCCTGCTGGAAGTTCCCCTACTCTGTGAACAATTTTCCCAGCAGCTCACAGGCACCAGGGTTGGGGATGCCTAGAGCTTCTCCGTCCTTACAAATGGCAAACAGAACAGCAAGGTCCAGTTCCCTTTATTCCTCAGACAGCCTCATAGGTGGGTTAAGAGGGGGATGCTGTCTCTTCTTACACTACTCACCCCTCAAAGGCAGGAACACTTTTTGCCCTGTGTCCCTCCCTGAACCCTGAATTTTTTGAGTTAATGAAATGAGACAGAAAAGTTAAGCAAGATGCCCAAATACCTGGTTATTTATTTATGTTTATTATTGTACTTATTATTAAATATTTGTGATATTTATGAAGTACCTCAGGCCCCAGGTGTTCAGACCATGTGCTATTTTGGGTGTTGGGGGACAGAACCCTGCCCTCAAGGGGCTAATAGTCCAGTTATGACAGAGCTGGGACTTGAACCCAGGACCCTTGATGCTGGTCTAGCACACTTCTCCTCAGGCACATCATGTTTCCTGAGTTTGATCTTCTTACTGACTAAAAAAAAAAAAATCGGTCAGTTCCGCGCGGGGCTGTCGGGGAACCATGGCTGCCCCAAGAGAGTCACTTTGACCCCATTGAGGATAATGAATTGGAAGAACTGGAAGCTTATTAGAGGCAAGAGAATATGGCCTAGGATGACAGTACAGACCGCTTGGTGCCGAATGGACAGATTGCTGAAAAATTGCTTGTGAGATGAATTTATCAAATTGTCTGCTGAGAAAATGGCGACGGGTCTGGAGCACCCGTGTCAGGAAACAGCGCGATCCTGAGAGCTGTG